>NC_071282.1:16496660-16504160 GCF_023375685.1 Ictalurus furcatus
GTCGTTATTGCAGTGAGAAGTTGGCGGTCTTGCCCTCCTCTGACGTCACAGGGTGATTTTGTATCTCTAGTCTAGTACCAATCTCAAACATAAGTGATGACATTCAAGAGCTTCTTGTCTTACGAAGTTCAGTGGCGTATACGTGCGAAATCCGCCGTATAATACGCCTCCTGGACGTCCCTGAACGCACCGCTAGGCTTTAATACGCATGCGTAGTTTTAGTCGGACGCTGCCGTATAACTGAGGAGAGAAATGGCGTGACGGAGTCCTCATCACGGTCCGTGCCAGGCGAAGACGGAAATACAGAGCCGGGCCTGTTACCGATACCTCACTGCTGAGACGGGTACGGTTGTCGACTCTCGATTCAGCGCTGACCCGTCGGTCCTCGTCTCTGAGGCTTTTACCAGTGGTGTCGCCTGTTAACACCAGAGCATCGCTGGCGAACACTGATGAAGTAAGGAATAACGCGCGACGGATCACGAGGTCGTTTATTCAAATCCCAGGACTTGCAGAACCTTGGGAGAACCACGGGTAGACCCTTAAGCGTAACCCTCATAAGCCTCGACCCATCCTACGATTAGTGGACAACCCGCTCTACCACCTGATCCACAGCCGCCCCACTAGTTACGGGGGGGGGGCAGTTTGGGCAGCTGTTGCGGTCTAACCGGTTACAGGAGACTTTAGTGGAATTTAACTTTGCGATATGAAAATATCGTTGACTGTACAACCATCGCATCGTGTCGAAAATCTTTTCTCGCTGTTTGGTGCGGTGCCAAGCAGAGTCGAAACAACAAAGACTTGTGTTTTGTCGTGGTTTGCAAACACAGTAGTTGTTGCACGTGCTAACCCCTTCCTCCTCCTGGGAATTCGAGTACTCCACCGCCTCTTCCTCTGGTTTATTATTCATCCGGTCGATCTAAAGAGATCGTCGGTATAGAAATGGAAAAGCGAAGTCCCGGAGATATCATCAGGCGGAAGATAAGAAGTAAGGAGCGCACCAGAATGAAGCGCCACTGCAGGAACGCAAGTCCGGACACGTAATAAAGAAAGTCAGACCGATGACACACTGCTGTATAATTTATACCAGATCCATTCATTTACCGTTCCCTCGATTTAGTGCTCAACGTTTTTGAAGTTCTTACACTAAAACACTGAAGACACTGAAGATCGCACTCGTCCGCCATGTTTGCGGATTGAAGCGAACCGTCACGAAACTCCTCCACCTTCTCCCTCTCCTCCCTCTCTCTCTCTCTACCTCAAGGACTTGTGGGTAATAGTAGCTGAAAAAGGCGTCCACGGATCCACGCTTCGAAAATCTACTAGACCATCCGGGTACTTCTGGGATCCTCGTTTCAGCACACTACCGTTTAGGTACCGTTCTAATCTCGGGTACCGTTTAGGACGGCTCGGGACGCCGCGTTCGTCGTTCACACAATACTTCAGAATAACCTCTAGCGATGCTACCGTGAGCTAAACCTGGTGTTGCGTAATGAAAGCAGGTTCTGCACGCGGAATATTTTTCACTCGAAGAAACGAAGCGAGAGAACAAACTCGACGTGATGGCTGCGTAATGATGAGCATTCCTCAAGCTTGTGGTTTTATTTATTTATTTATTTATTTATTTATTTTCCACACCACCCAAGGCGTTGATGATCTAGACGTGCTCGTTTAGATAAAGTCTAAATTAAAGATGTTTGTTTCGTCACCCTTTCGTGTCAGGGCTGTAACGTGTCTGATTCATACGCAGTAAAAGTGAATAACTTGCTTCGCCGCAGCGACGTGACTGACGCTCTCCTCACGCCTGCGGTCGACCCGCGAACTTCGCCGACACCGAGAGCTTCGTTTTTCGAGAAACGAAAAGAGGAAGTTTTGCCGTGATTTGAGCGCTGTGGCCTGCTGGAGTGCTGCTTGCTTGAGCCGCTTTAGTAATATCCGGTCTCCAGTAGAGTGCGAACTTTTTACCGATTAATCATGGATGGTCTGTACTTATATAGCGTTTTTTTAAAAAAAATTTTAACCTTAGCGGTTCTACAAAGCGCTTTACTTTGGTTCTCATTCACACACACCAATGGTAACAGAGCTGCCATGCAAGGTGCTAACTTGCCACCGGGAACAACTTGGGGTTCAGCGTCTCGCCCAAGGACACTATGGCATGTGGATTCACGTGGGCTGGGAATCGAACCGCCAATCCTACGATTAGTGGACAACCCGCTCTACCACCTGATCCACAGCCACCCAAAATGAATCAGCACCGATAACCGGTAGCTGGAACTATCGGATATCCGTATCGATAGTTTTTTTTCGCGTGAGCAGCTGAGAAGGGTCCGCCGTCGTTATACGGCACAAGAGCGGCCTCTAGAGGCGAAATAAAAACTATCACTGACCAAATTTTGTTGTGTTATTTGAAGTGTTTTTTTTTTTTTTTTTTTTAAATAAATTTTAATTATTCGGAGTGTTACGTTTTAGTTCAGTTTGGATGTATATCTTTTATTTACTTTAATATTTATTAACAGGTAACCTATATTTATATCTGTATTTCATTTGAAAAAGTTCAGTACGTTTTCATGGTGCGGTCAGTACTGTTTATTTTTGCGATGAAGTTCAGCGATATTTTACTGTATTTACTGTATGCGGATGAAATATTTACCGAATAGTTTACTTTGAGTGTTGTGTTTTCGTTCAGTAACGATTTTAAAAACTATCGATTGACGAATCGGTTATCGGCAGGTAGGTACCGCCCGACTTCGTTATCGGTAAAAGCTTCTATCGGTGGACCTCTAGTCTCCAGAGTCAGTACGTACAGTATATAGTCAGAGTCTTGACGTTTTCTACGAAAACGGATGGTCGAATGTAACTATAGACGGATAAAAAGTGAGGTACCGAATAAAACGCTTCAGGACGTGTGGTTGAACACTCGCCGTTGATTATTTTCCCGAAGCTGCACATCCTGTCATCCATATAGGGTATAAACTGTGTGGTGTTTTGTTTTTAATTTCTTGATGTTTCATGGAGTTGCAATGTTGTGACTTTACTAGAAATAATTCTTAATTACTCACAGCCGTGGTCTACTGTGTGATTTAGTGTTAGACGGTAACTTGTACCACTTTGTGGTCCTCCGAAAGCCCATCCAGGCGTGCCGTCTCCACGTTTCCTTCACACTCCTGCTCCAGGGAATCCCAGCATTCCTCTGACTTCACCCGCCTCGCCTGAAGACGTCTGGCTGCTGCTTTTGGTCTCCGGAAATAACGCGGTCGGTCGGCTCACATTCCTCCCATAGCCACTAGGCGACATGCCAAAGCAGACCTGCTGATCTGAGCAGCTTACGCACCAGCTGTTGTAGCAGATGTGAAGCAGAAGGTTGAAACGTGTGTAGCTGTGTACTCGTACTAAACCCCCGAAACCTACCGTAGATACGTGATCTAGGACCAATGAAAACTTCTCTAAAATTGATCCTGGTTTTAATTTGCATTATGGAGATACATGTTGTATTTATTTTTTTACTCTTATTTTTTAATATTATTATCTGTGATATTGGTGAACAACTTTCTCGCCTCAGTTCATCCACTTGTTTAAAATGGGGGGAAAAAACAAAAGTTGTTTCTTCTTTACCAGTTGGCTCCAAATCCTTTTGGATTTGGATTAAAATTCTTTACCTTGGCTCTCTGAGTTAGCATCAGTTTTCTTTACCTCGGCTCTTTTAAATTAGCATCAGTTTTCTTTACCTCGGCCCTTTCGATTAGCATCAGTTTTCTTTACCTCGGCTCTTTCAGTTAGCGTCAGTTTTCTTTACCTCGGTCCTTTCGGTTAGCGTCGGTTTTTTTACCTTGTCCTTTCGGTTAGCATCAGTTTTCTTTACCTCGACTCTTTCAATTAGCATCAGTTTTTTTACCTCGGCCCTTTCGGTTAGCGTCAGTTTTCTTTACCTCGGCTCTTTCAATTAGCGTCAGTTTTTTTACCTCGGTCCTTTCGGTTAGCGTCAGTTTTCTTTACCTCGGCCCTTTTGGTTAGCGTCAGTTTTCTTTACCTCGGCTCTTTCAATTAGCGTCAGTTTTTTTACCTTGTCCTTTCGGTTAGCGTCAGTTTTCTTTACCTCGGCCCTTTCGGTTAGCGTCAGTTTTCTTTACCTCGGCTCTTTCAGTTAGCATCAGTTTTTTTACCTTGTCCTTTCGGTTAGCGTCAGTTTTCTTTACCTCGGCCCTTTTGGTTAGCGTCAGTTTTCTTTACCTCGGCTCTTTCAATTAGCGTCAGTTTTTTTACCTTGTCCTTTCGGTTAGCGTCAGTTTTCTTTACCTCGGCCCTTTCGGTTAGCGTCGGTTTTTTTACCTTGTCCTTTCGGTTAGCATCAGTTTTTTTTACCTCGGCCCTTTCGGTTAGCGTCAGTTTTCTTTACCTCGGCCCTTTTGGTTAGCGTCAGTTTTCTTTACCTCGGCTCTTTCAATTAGCGTCAGTTTTTTTACCTTGTCCTTTCGGTTAGCGTCAGTTTTCTTTACCTCGGCCCTTTCGGTTAGCGTCGGTTTTTTTACCTTGTCCTTTCGGTTAGCATCAGTTTTTTTTACCTCGGCCCTTTCGGTTAGCGTCAGTTTTCTTTACCTCGGGCCCTTTCGGTTAGCGTCGGTTTTTTTACCTTGTCCTTTCGGTTAGCGTCAGCTTTCTTTACCTTGTCCTTTCGGTTAGCGTCAGTTTTCTTTACCTCGGCTCTTTCAATTAGCGTCAGTTTTTTTTACCTAGGCCCTTTCGGTTAGCGTCAGTTTTCTTTACCTCGGCTCTTTCAATTAGCGTCAGTTTTCTTTACCTCGGCCCTTTCAGTTCGTGTCAGTTTTCTTTACCTCGGTGCTTTCGGTTCGCGTCAGTTTTCTTTACCTCACAAGAGCTGTAATAGTATTTTTCATTAATATTTTTGCGTGAACTGCTCTATTCTGTTTTACTTCATATTTTGCCAACAAATCAATCATGAATTCACACACGAGGATTATTTCAGAACGCATTCTTCCCATTTTTGCTCTAGGCCTATCGAAGTAGCCAACTTCTGTCTTCACCTCCCCAATCTTCTGTTTCCTCGCACTGAGTGCCTGAGTGAAGGTCAGGGGTGTGCACTTCCTCTGAAGGATCACCGACTTCAGCATTTCTCTGTGGAGTTTGTTAAAGTAAAGATGTAACGGCGTGTGTGCCGTGGTGTGATTTATTCTCAGCGGGCAGTTGGTGTGTGTCGTCAGGGTTGGATTTCGTAACCAGCATGTGAGGGCTAAAATTAAACTCTGACCAGGAGTCGCCGTGGTTCCCGTGTAAACGTGGGTAGAGGAACTGATCCAGACTAGTCCATAATAAACATTGGACATTAATATTTAAATGATGATATTTGAATATGAAAGTATGTTAAGTTATTGGTAAGCGCTCAGTTCATAACCTTCATCCTGAAGTGCTTGTTGATAACGTGTATTAACGTGTATTAACGTGTATTAACGTGTATTAACGTACCACAACCTTGCGTTTGTGTGTTAATTAACACAGTCTTTGTTTGCTGTTTATATTCAAATTTTTTGTTGGGTTGTGAATTCTCATTAACGTGCCAGTGACATGCAGATGTTTATTAACAAATTAATGATCTCCGAAAGCTTATTAGCGCCGTGCGGTTATGAATGCTTAATGCACACATCGGTAGCTAGCGCTTGGCCTACCATTGGTGTGTCTGGTGTTTTATTAAAGCTGTTTTACGTAAAATGAAAATGACATAAGCAACGTGAGCTCATTAGCCATGTCAGATCTTTTTATAGGAGTAATCCTCACGTATACACAAGGGATTAGTGATTAAGGGATAAGTGTTTATTGACTAGAGACTAGAGACGAGTGATCAGTATAAGGTCATTTACTGTTCTTGTTGAGCATTTCTGACAGAGGCCAGTCGTAAGAAGGACACGTGCTCGTGTAGCTACTGGAACACGCACCTTCCCTGCTCGGCAAATCATTTTTTTGCTTATTCTATTTCTGTAATGTAAAAAAAAAAAAAAAAAAAAATTGCAAAACAACCAAAACGTCACTATAGTAGCACCACTACTGCTGTTGTTGTTGTTCTAGTTATTTTTAGGTACATGGTTATATCAGGAACTGATGGTTTCTTTGTGCTACATTTTTACCGTTATAAACATCAATCATTCTGTTGTATTGCTCGTCCTGCGTAAAGCGTTGCTGTGAGGAAAAGGAGGAAGACGTTTAGGTGGAAGTGTGAAGTCGTTGATGTAGTTGTTCTGAGATGTTCTCCTAAAGTGGAGGGTTTTTGTAGCACATGTATACACAAGTTTGTGTGTGAGAGAGAGAGAGAGAGAGAGAGAGAGAGAGAGAGCGAGAGAGAGAGAGAGCAAGACACAGACAGACAGACACACACAGAGAGAGACCGACAGAGAGACACACAGACAGACAGAGAGAGAAAGAGGAACACACAGACAGACACAGAGCGAGAGAGAGACACACAGAGGGAGAGACACACAGAGGGAGAGACACACAGACAGACAGACACACAGAGGGAGAGACACACACAGACAGACAGAGAGAGAGAGACAGACACGCACATGGACAGAGAGAGAGAGCAAGACACACACAGACAGACACCGAGAGAGAGAGACACACAGAGAGAGAGACAGACAGACATGCACGTGGACAGAGACACACAGAGAGAGAGACACATACAGACAGACAGAGACACACAGAGAGAGGGAGACACGCCCAGACAGAGAGAGAGAGAGAGAGAGAGAGAGAGAGACACACACAGACAGAGAGACACACACAGACAGACAGAGACACACAGAGAGAGGGAGACGCGCACAGACAGAGAGAGAGAGAGACACAGACACACAGACAGAGAGACACACACAGACAGACAGAGACACACAGAGAGAGGGAGACACGCACAGACAGAGAGACACACAGAGAGAGGGAGACACGCACAGACAGAGAGACACACAGAGAGAGGGAGACACGCACAGACAGAGAGACACACAGAGAGAGGGAGACACGCACAGACAGAGAGACACACAGAGAGAGGGAGACACGCCCAGACAGAGAGACACACAGAGAGAGGGAGACACGCCCAGACAGAGAGAGAGAGACACACACACACACACACACACACACACACACACAGACAGACAGAGACACACAGAGAGAGGGAGACACGCCCAGACAGAGAGAGAGAGACACACACACACAGACAGACAGAGACACACAGAGAGAGGGAGACACGCACAGACAGAGAGACAGACAGACACACACACAGACAGACAGAAATAGAGGCCAGGGTTGACCTGAATGACTGAGAGGAAATAGTGAGTGGGATTAGCGAGGACGAGAGGACGGCGCTGACGTGTCATGCTGCTGTGTTTACGGAAACAGAGAGAGAAGGCGTTGCTTCACAGATCTTATAAAAGACAGGAAGAGAGAGAGAGTGAGAGAGAGAGAGAGAGAGAGAGAGAGCAGTTGTGTTTACACTCAGTGATGTGTTTGGGTCGA
>NC_071282.1:16509160-16524160 GCF_023375685.1 Ictalurus furcatus
CCGACCGCCTGGAAGCCACGCCCCCTTTTTCTCCATCGTGTATTATGAAGTGTCATGATTAGCTCTTTGGACTCCATGCGATGTAAATCTCTTTCTGAGAGAACTGTCATGTTTGTTTGTTTGTTTGTTTGTTTGTTTGTTTGTTTGTTTATAGTAATCCCACACTACATGTGCTGCAGATAGAGTGGATACAGATTAGACTGAAGAATGTTGTAGTGTTCCTTTAAGACTTCCTTTAGGTTTTCCCGTTAAGTTTTTAAGATCTGCAGAAACATGGCTGTAGAAGCGCTGCAACTTCTGTCGCCGATTTACTTTCCGACGCGCTCTACATCTCTGCTCTCGCCCGGGCTTCTTAAGCCGGTCCTTACAGTAAGCCCAGGGAGTGGCGATTTAGCGCAGTGCTTCTCTCTAGCTCGGAGCCGAGGTCGGTAAGCCTCGAGCTCCGCGTCGCATCTCAGCCGTCGGCCATGTCGTAAAGTTTAGGAAATGTATTTCCACATGTTTGTTTGTTTGTTTGTTTGTTTGTTCTTTTTTTTTTTTTTTTCTTCTCCTCCTTCTATATCTTTTTCTGTTCTGACCCTCTGCCTTGCTTTGAAGGCGTACCTCGTCCAAGAGGAGCGTGATAGGCTGAGATTAGAGTTTATTGAACTTGAGGAGAGGGTAATGTTCCTCCCTTTTTTTTTTTCCTCTCCTACCGCTCTTTTTCACTCACATGCGATCCAGAGTTTGCACCTCGCTTCCTGTAACATCCCTCAATATCAGGCAAACTCTCCTGTGTGTGTGTGTGTGTGTGTGTGTGTGTGTGTGTGTGTGTGTGTGTGTGTGTGTGTGTGTGCGCACGCGCGCACAGCTGCTTCTTAGTACCACTAGTGTTGCTTCACAAACTAATCTCACCTTCACCTGTGTGCGAACGCCCCTGGGTTACCATGGCAACAGCAGAATGCGCTTACCCATGAGTCTTTGCAGTCATCGTGGGCATGGTAGTTTCTGTTGTCAGTCCTATGAGCCAGATCGTTTTGGAAACCATTTCCAGAATCCGGATTCAAATATTCCGTGTACTTTCCAGGGGACTAAGATAGCGCGTGGTACTTTTTATCAGTTTATAGTTACGTTTTAATTCTGTGGCAGTTAGTTCCTGTAAATATATATATATATATATATATATATATATATATATATATATATATATATATATATATATATATATATATATATATGTGTGTATGTATGTATGTATGTATGTATGTATATATGTATAATATTTAATAAGTAGGTTTCGATTATGTCAAGCATCTGCTATAGAGGGCCCCGTGAATGAGCTGTTGCTATAGAAACTCTTCTATAAATCTACGGCTCGATGCTTGGCTTTGAAATTTGAATCGGTGTCCCACTCTTTAAATTTCTATGCAAAGCTTGAAATTCAATTCTAAAAACGAGGAATACAACGGGCGTTAAAAAGTCTACACACCCCTGTTAAAATGGCGAGTTGCCCCAGTGATGAGAACAACTTCGTTGTGTGTGTGTGGTAGAAAAAAGCACCAGAAGAACATCATCCCCACGGTGACGCATGGTGGTGGCGGCGTCGCGCTTTAGAGCTGCTTTTCTTCAGCCAGAGCTGGAGGGAATCGTGAGTAGTTCCAGATACCGGTCGATTTCAGTGTAAAGCGTTGGGGTGTCCGCTAATAAGCTGAAGATGAAAAGGAATCTCACCTTTCAGCAGGACAGCGGTGTAATAAAATCAGAAGGTGCTTCAACGAGGTGTTAGTTTAGGAGTGCGCATACTTATGTAACTGCGCTATTGTAGTTTTTCGCTCTATTTGTATTACTTGGCAATTTCGCTTCGAAGTTGAGGAAAGAGCCGACACGATTTATCTTGGTGTCCTTCTCTTACTTCACGAAAACCCGACAGTATAACAGGGGTGTGTAGACTTTTTATATCCGTTCTGAGATCCACGAAGTTTTGAGTTCATGTCTCGTACGACCGGCTACGTTTGAGGTCGGTGGAAAATTTGTAGCTGTTTAAGTTTGTGTTAAAATGAAAAAAAATACGAGTGTGTGAGAGTGTGTGAGAGTGTGTGAGAGTGTGTGAGAGTGTGTGAGAGGGTGTGAGAGGGTGTGAGAGGGTGTGAGAGGGTGTGAGAGGGTGTGTCCTCCTCCTCCTGTTTCCACCGCGTCCCGAGCGCATCGCATCCTCGTTAATCTCCATGAAACACCACTGACGTCGTCTTCCCATTTATTCAGACATTTCGTGCTTGCTCTTGTTTTAACTTTGGTTTTGTGTTTTAAAAGATTAACCCTAAAATCGCTGATTCTTAAATGATCATGTGTTCTAACTGCATACCTGAATTTAAACATGTAGACTGAATGATGCACAGTGTGTACACTTTATTATTATTATTATTATTATTATTATTATTATTGTTTACACTGGATACAGCCTGGAATTCTGATTATTAATGACTTTTTTTTTTTTATTGCGCTCTCTCTCTCTCTCTCTCTCTCTCTCTCCCTCTCTCTCTCTCTCTGTATCTCTTTCTCTCTCACTCTCTGGCTCTCTCTTGATCTGTCTCTCTCTGTCTGTCTGTCTGTCTGTCTCTCTCTCTCTCTCTCTCTGTATATCTTCCTCTTTGTCTCTCTCTCTCTGTCTCTCTCACTCTGTTTCTCTCTCTCTCTCACTCTGTTTCTCTCTCTCTCTCACTCTGTCTCTCTCACTCTGTCTCTCTCTCTCTCACTCTGTCTCTCTCTTGCTCTCTGTCTCTCTCTGTCTGTTTCTCTCTCTCTCACTCTCTCTCTCTCTCTCTCTCTCACTCTGTCTCTCTCTCTCTCTCTCACTCTGTCTCTCTCTCTCTCTCTCACTCTGTCTCTCTCTTGCTCTCTGTCTCTCTCTTGCTCTCTGTCTCTCTCTGTCTGTTTCTCTCTCTCTCTCACTCTCTCTCTCTCTCTCTCTCTGTCTCTCTCTGTCTGTTTCTCTCTCTCTCTCACTCTGTCTCTCTCTCTCTCACTCTGTCTCTCTCTCTCTCACTCTGTCTCTCTCTCTCTCTCACTCTGTCTCTCTCTCTCTCTCACTCTGTCTCTCTCTCTCTCTCACTCTGTCTCTCTCTCTCTCTCACTCTGTCTCTCTCTCTCTCTCACTCTCTCTCACTCTGTCTCTCTCTGTCTGTTTCTCTCTCTCTCTCACTCTGTCTCTCTCTCTCTCTCTCACTCTCTCTCTCTCACTCTGTCTCTCTCTCTCTCTCTCACTCTCTCTCTCTCACTCTGTCTCTCTCTTGCTCTCTGTCTCTCTCTTGCTCTCTGTCTCTCTCTGTCTGTCTGTCTCTCTTGCTCGCTGTCTCTCTCTCTGTCTCTCTCTCTATCAGGTGGCGGCTCTACAGGAGGAGAAGAGCAGCCTACTCGCCGAGAATCAGGTCCTGATGGAGCGTCTCAACCAGTCTGACTCCATCGAGGATGTGAACAGCCCGGCCGGGAGGCGGCACCTCCAGCTACAGACACAGCTGGAGCAGCTGCAGGAGGAGACGTTTAGGTGAGAGACAGAGATAGAAGATATATGGGCAGTCGGCTATCTCTGCTGCGTGTCTGACGCTCCACACGGCCGTATTACGCAGACCCCACCCTGGATTACATCTGGCCTACACACTGATGTACGTGCAGATGTGGGGATTAACGAGATCTGTGTTGTACGGTTTCTTCCAAGCTCCAGCGACTTTGGCTAACACTAATGCTAGCTAATACGGCTTCTCGCGACAGGATGAGATCTCCGGAGTCGGAGATCTCTCATCTGAACTGGGAGTATCAGGCTCTGCCCTTCTCGCTGGCTCCCGAGGGCCTCGGCCCCATTCAGGCCCTGCCCCAGTGGAGGTAACTAGAGCTAGCGTGGGCACAGAGAGGGCACACGGGGCATAGACACCCACCCTCTCACTGGGGCGCTTCACGGGCTCGGGGGATGTTGATGGAGCTGACGGTTGTCTGTTTTTCGCACTCGGGTCACTGGTCCACGTTTGCTCAGATTTCGCACGTTTTATTTTGTTTTGTTTTTAAGCACAGCGGTGTTGGAGAAATGTTTCCTTTGGACCCCGTCTCATGATTGTGTGTGTTTCTGTGTGTATATGCGCCAGGCTCGAGGCGGCTAAAGACGACTACCGTATCCGCTGTGAGGAGCTGGAGAAGGAGCTCCTGGAGGTCAAAGTTCAGAACGAGGAGCTGACATCTCTGGCTGACGAAGCTCAGTCACTTAAAGACGAAATGGACGTCCTGAGGTGAGACACCAGCCTGGATTCCGAGGTCATGACCTTGGACTGAGGACATGGGTCACTGTCTCTCAGCTGTCTGTCTTTTTCTCTCTGTCCCTTTGCCTCAGTCTGTCTGTTTTCTCCTCCATCTACATCTCTCTCTCTCTCCCCTTCTGTCTGTCTGTCTCTCTCTGTCTTTCTCTCTGTCTATTCCTTTCTTCTTCTTGTTTTCCTTTCTTTTGGTCTGTGTCTTACTTCATCTGTCTGTCTTTCTGTCCCTTTGCCCCATTCCATCTGCCTTTGTGTTTTCTGTTGTCTGTCTCTTCCTCTGTTTGTCTGCCTGCCTACTTGTCTGTCTCTTTTCTAGGTCTATCTGTCTGTCTGTTTGACTCTTTTCTAGCTCTATCGGTCTGTCTGTCAGCCTGTCTGTCTCTTTCCTAGGTCTATCTGTCTGTCTGTCTCTTTCCTGGGTCTGTCTGTCTGTCTGTCTCTTTCCTGGGTCTGTCTGTCTCTTTCCTGGGTCTGTCTGTCTCTTTCCTGGGTCTGTCTGTCTCTTTCCTAGGTCTATCTGTCTGTCTGTCTCTTTCCTGGGTCTGTCTGTCTGTCTGTCTCTTTCCTGGGTCTGTCTGTCTCTTTCCTGGGTCTGTCTGTCTCTTTCCTGGGTCTGTCTGTCAGTCTGTCTCTTTCCTGGGTCTGTCTGTCTCTTTCCTGGGTCTGTCTGTCTCTTTCCTGGGTCTGTCTGTCTCTTTCCTGGGTCTGTCTGTCTGTCTGTCTCTTTCCTGGGTCTGTCTGTCTGTCTGTCTCTTTCCTGGGTCTGTCTGTCTCTTTCCTGGGTCTGTCTGTCTCTCCTGGGTCTGTCTGTCTCTTTCCTGGGTCTATCTGTCTGTCTGTCTCTTTCCTGGGTCTGTCTGTCTGTCTGTCTCTTTCCTGGGTCTGTCTGTCTGTCTGTCTCTTTCCTGGGTCTGTCTGTCTGTCTCTTTTCTAGGTCGTTCTGTCTGTCTCTTTTCTAGGTCTATCTGTCTGCCTGCCTGCCTGTCTGTCTCTTTCCTGGGTCTATCTGTCTGTCTCTTTCCTAGGTCTGTCTGTCTGTCTGTCTCTTTTCTAGTTCTATTTGTCTGTCTGTTTGTCTCTTTTCTAGTTCTATTTGTCTGTCTGTTTGTCTCTTTTCTAGGTCTATCTATCTGTCTGTCTGTCTGTCTGTCTGTCTCTTTTCTAGGTCTATCTGTCTGTCTGCCTGCCTGCCTGCCTGTCTGCCTCTTTTCTAGGTCTATCTGTCTCTGTCTGTCTCTTTTCTAGGTCTATCTGTCTGCCTGCCTACTTGTCTGTCTGTTTCCTAGGTCTATCTGTCTGTCTGTCTCTCTTTCCTAGGTCGGTCCATCTGCCTGTTTCTTCCTCTGCCTGTCTCATTGTGTCTGTTTCTTTGCCTGTCTGTCTGTCTGTCTGTCTGTCTGTCCCTTCCTTCTGTTTGTTTCCTTCATCTTGATCTGTATTTTTTGTCATCTGGCTTCTTTTCCATCCCTTTGCCTCACTGTCTTCGGTGTATTTCCCCCTTCTGTCTGTCCCTGTGCTCGCTCGCGCTCTCTCTCTCTCTCTCTCTCTCTCTCTCTCTGTGTGTGTGTGTGTGTGTGTGTGTGTGTGTGTGTGTGTGTGTGTGTGTGTGTGGATCTATCTTCTCCTGTCTCTCTCATGATGTCTGCACTGTGTGTCTCTCGTCCCGCAGACACTCGTCTGATAAGGTGGCGAAGTTGGAGGCGCAGGTGGAG
The DNA here is from genome assembly GCF_023375685.1 of Ictalurus furcatus. Classification (NCBI taxonomy): domain Eukaryota; kingdom Metazoa; phylum Chordata; class Actinopteri; order Siluriformes; family Ictaluridae; genus Ictalurus; species Ictalurus furcatus. The sequence goes on from NC_071282.1 coordinate 16,515,150, forward strand.
TCGTATAAGAAGAAGCTGGAGGATCTGGGGGATCTGCGCAGGCAGGTGAAGCTGCTGGAGGAGAAGAACACCAGCTATATGCAGAACACCGTGACCCTGGAGGAGGAGCTACGCAAAGCTAACACGGCCCGCGCCCAGCTGGAGACCTACAAGAGACAGGTACACACACACACACACACACACACACACACACACACACACACACACACACAGTGCTGGGAGGAGGATGTAGGCCAGCAAACCACATTCATCAAATTATCCTTCAGTACAGTTTGTCCTTGATCACACTCGGCACGCTCCGTATCTCTCGGGTCCTGTAGGTGGTCGAGCTCCAGAACCGGCTGTCCGAGGAATCCAAGAAGGCCGACAAGATGGAGTTTGAGAGCAAGCGACTGAAGGAGAAGGTGGATTCACTTCAGAAGGAGAAAGACGTAAGGCGTTCTCTCAGAACGTTTAATGATTAATTATCAGTCCGAGTGAACGTTAAGAGCTGTCTCCGAGTAATAATAATAATAATAATAATAATAATAATAACGCCCGAGTGTGTTCTGCAGAATAAACATTGCCCTGAGAGTGTTCACTGGACACTACGATGGTCTGAGGATTGCGCTAGCTATCTCGGAAACATGATGAATACCTTTGCTGTGACGTAGCGAGTCAGGACGCACCTGCAGAGATGAGCTGATTACACCGATTACATCTGAACATGCCGCTGGCCCCAGGAATGAGCGTCACACGCCGCCTTTTCTTTCTTCGTTTCACTCGTTCCGTACTGCCGAGCCTTTTCCTGTGCTATTATCTCACTCCCACACACTCGCACACTCGCATACACACACATTTCCTGTTGTCTTTCGCTTTTGTTTCATGTTTTCTGGGTCATCCTTTATTCACAGTTAAGCGAGTTCGTCTCTGGACAATTTTCGGAAATATTTTCGGGGGCGGGGGGGAGGAAATATTAGAGAACAAAATGTCAATAGAGAATAGAAGAGAGAGAACATGCGAGAACGGAATGCTAGAGAGCAACATCAGGGTCGTTAGAGAACAGAAACGAGAGAACATTAGAGAAGAGGAAAAAAGAAAACGGAGAACAAAATGCCATTAGAGAACAGGGGGGAAAAAAGAAAACGCTAACGGACAGAAAAACCAGTATTCATGCTGCCTGGCCTGCATTTGCATACTGGTACGTGATTGGCTCTTGTGTGTTGTGATGCAACAACTCGTGCCGTTCATTAATATACTTATAGTAATATTAATTGTATTGTAATAGTACTAAGGTAGGGTTTAATGTAAATGTGAGGTGTGTGTGTGTGTGTGTGTGCGCGCGCAGCGGATGAGGACGGAGCGTGACTCTCTGAAGGAGACGATCGAGGAGCTGCGGTGTGTTCAGGCCCAGGAGGGTCAGCTCACCTCAGGTCAGAAACAGCTCACTCGAAATTACGCTGGATTACAGGTGGAGTTAAATGGTGTGGGAGGAGTGTGTGTGTGTGTGTGTGTGTGTGTTTGATGTGTGTGTTTGATGTGTGTGTCAGTAGGTCTGGTTCCACTGGGCAGCAGCGAGGCCTCGGATTCTCTAGCGGCGGAAATCGTGACCCCAGAGATCCGGTACGTTCCACTTTACTGATACTCCTGACGCGCATGCGCACACACACACACACACACACACATTACGATTAAGAAAGGTGTTTATACCGTGTGTGTGTGTGTGTGTGTAGGGAGCGATTGATCCGTCTGCAGCATGAGAACAAGATGCTGAAGCTGAATCAGGAGGGATCAGACAACGAGCAGATCGCGCTCCTCAAGAGTCTGCTGGAGGACGCAAACGCCAGGAAGAACGAGCTGGAGACGGAGAACAGGTCTCTCTCACTCTCTCACTTACTCTCACTCTGTCAATCTCACTCTCACTCACACTCTCTCGCTCTCTCTCTCTCTCAGGTTGGTGAATCAGAGGCTCTTGGCAGGTCAGAGTCAGGTGGAGGAGCTGCAGAAGAGTTTACAGGAGCAGGGTTCGAAAGCAGACGACGTGAGTAACGTTTGTGTGATGTTTCACGAAATCGCCAGGCGTCCCGTTGCCCTGCGAGTCCGTCCCCTTTCAGCCGCTCTATGGTGCGACGGACTTTACGTCTTGTTCGCCTTCGCTCCGTCAGACCTTTACCCGACTCGACCCAAGTGAAGATTAACGTACGGGGCATTTGTCCCCCCCCCCCCTTCAGGGTTAATATACTGTACATATCCTGTTCACTACAGTGTGTCACCTAACGTGCATTATAATAGCACAATTTAAGAACCAGCCACAGAATAGGAAACGCCCAGAAGTGTCTGGAAATGACGTACGGGGTGGGGGGGTGCTTGAAAGTTTGTGTACCCTTTAGAATTTTCTACATTCTACATGATCGGATTTTCAGACGGGTCCTAAACGTCGATAAAAGAGAACCCAGTTCGACAAATGAGACGGAAATGTTATACCCGGTCATTTATTTATCGAGGAAAGTGATCCGATATCTTACATATGCGAGTGGGGTACAAAAGTATGTGAACCTTCTGTGCTCAGTACGCGGTGTGAACCCCCTTAACTGCAGCTAAACGTTTCCGGTTATTTATTTCAGCTTCAACTCTGGGATGTTGGTCCGTTTCGTCACATTCCTCACATTCAGGCCCTTCCACAGCGTTACGTTGTGATTTATGGTGGAAATCTGATGCTGTTTTCGGTCGTATTTGTGTAGCGAATTCACAAACTTTCAAGCACCACTGTGTACATGTTTGCGTTTTTGTTATATTCCGCCTTTCAAATGCGTAAACGTCTGCAAACGCTGACATCGGAAAGTTCTCAGTCCGGCTAATGATGCCGTTTGAGCTCATCATGCTTCGCTGTTCATTCTGTCTAGAGGTTAAAGGTCATCTGCCACCGCGCCCCCCCCCCGCCCTCTCCATGTGCGTCTCTCTTTGTACTTTAATTTGATTCTCTCGCTCTTGACTTCATCCAATCCCCCCCCCCCTTTCTCTCTCTCTCTCTCTCTCATTGCGGACAGGCCTGTCTCACCTCCAGCCCTCTTTTCTCTCTCTCGCACTCACCCCTTCCTCAGGCGATTGTAAGTACAGCATGAAGCCGCTCTGCAGCTCTCTTTCTCCGTCTCTTGCTTCACGGTGCAGCTCGCATGCTGATGCTAAGACGTACCTGTAGAGCCGCTGCATGATGAGCGTTTACTGCTTCAAGCTCCAATCAGGAAGCGTTCGAGGCACATTGACATTTACATATCCATCTTTCGGAAATGTTACGATTCAACAAACCACTGTTACTACTATTATTATTATTATTATTATTATTATAGGAGCATATAACTCATAAACTCGTTAGCTAGCCCAGATGCTCCAGCGTGTGTTTTGGTTGTTCTGGAAACCTAATTGGCTAAAATATGGTTGCTAAATTAATTTCTGTAACCATGTTATTATCCTATTCCAAAAAGTTTCTGAACTAGCACATCATTTTTTTTTTTTAAAGAGAGAGAGAGAGAGAGATGAGCAACGGGAATCCATTCCATAGATCGATGCATGGTCACTTGACTGGGTGCCTGTTCATTAGCTAACTAACGCTAATGAGGTCTGTAATGCTAATGAGTAAAGACATGGTTTATGCGAGAGCTTGTTGCCAGTGTCTACGCGGCCGATCCGGAGAAATCGAAAACCCCATTCGATCTGGAAAAGAAACTAAATGAGAACGCGGTATCAGCTTTTTTTTTTTTGTTCCAGTTGGGAGTGGTTTACGGTCGGTCGCTCTCGGGGCATCGTTACAGCTGACGATCTGGATCGACTTGCCGAAAACTGCAGTGAAATGTGCGCAGTGGGTTCACGTTAATCAGGATTTCTGAGTCTTTTTTTTTTTTTTTTTTTTATTTATTTATTTTTTTTTTAAGATTGTTGCAGCCCAAAACGCTCAATTTTCCTGTTGCTTTTTTCTAAATTTGCGATGCTAACTTGCGGAGTTTTTTGTGTTTTTAAAAAAAACAACAACATTTTTTGTACTCGAAATTGCGATCAGACGAAATTGTTTTGCACGCCTGTTCGCGGCGATGTGCGTTGGTAAACGAGACATTTTAGCTGTACTCGTGTTCGACGCACGTGAATCGAAGACGGCGTCACGTGACGCGTCTCGGAACGACTCTGCGGTAATTTTGAAAAATCGCACGCTCCTTCGAGGATCGCGGCGTTTACTCGATTTTGCATCCATTTCTGCGATCGCGAAATCCTGGATGTACTGAGTAATGAGTGTGCTGTGTGCTGCCCCCTGTTGGCCAGTGCGTTCAACAGCATGTGATAATATTGTATTCGGTATATATTGTAAGGCCATCATTATTATCCTCTGTAACTGGGTGTGGTAATGTGTTTCAGCTCCACTAGAGGGCGCTCCGTAGCTTTAAAAAAAAAATCATCTGTGTGTGTGTGTATATCTAAATGTGCGCTTCTGTCCCTTGCAGTCGGTTCTGCTGAAGCGGAAGTGCGAGGAACATTTGTGAGTAATATACTTGGCACACTTTTCTGTCAGTCACCTAACACCATTTTGGAAAGCATTTCCATCCATCCTCTGTTTTAGTTTTCATCCTCTGTTTTTGCTCTGGATGGTTTAGAGACAAATTGAGGGACGCATCCACCGAGCTGCAGAAGAAGAGCGCCATCATCGAAGACCTGGAGCCCAAATATAACGCGAGTGGTGAGTTCTGCCGGAGTCTTACACAAACGGACGACCTTCATCAACTGTAAACGTACAGAACTACAGAGAGTCACAGAATTCTCCTAAAATGTCGATTCCTCCAGATGTTTTACAGCTTGTCTGCTTTTAGCTCAGAGGATCGAGGAACTGGAGGAGGCTCTGAAGAAGAAAGACGACGAGATGAAGCAGATGGAAGAGAGATATAAGAAATATCTGGAGAAAGCAAAGAGTGTAAGACACACCCCCTGGAGGGTATACTGTGTGAGGTTTTTGTAAGGTGTGTGTGTGGGTGTAATGTGTCGATTGTGTGCGCGTGTTCAGGTCATTCGGACTTTGGACCCCAAACAGAACCAGGGTTCGGCTCCTGAGGTTCAGGCGCTGAAGAACCAGCTACAAGAGAAGGAGAGGATGCTGCACTCACTGGAGGTACACACACACACACACACACACAGTTTCTCTTAACAGCTGCAGTGTTTACAGTGATGTGTGTTGTGTGTATTTACAGAAAGAGTACGACAAGGCGAAGTCTCAGCGAGACCACGAGGAGAAACTGATCGTATCTGCCTGGTACAACATGGTGAGTGTGTGGATATTAATTGTGTGTTATACCACCACACCGCAGCGATGTCGCATTCTCAAATCTGATTGGTCAGAAGGTGGGATAAGAGGAAAAAACACTTCAGGATGTGCTGTTCTGGGAAAATAATCAGCTTCAGGCTGGTGAAAGTAACTCCTCACTCATCACACCATCCAGCTGTGGATCGTTTTTCTATAACGGCACTTTTTCAAAAAAATTTATTCCTTACGTACGTCATTGGTAACCAAAAAACGTGCTTTATTAGTCAACTACTCATTAAATCTTAGTATAGAGTATTATTCAGGCATCCTGTCTAAACTCTTAATGTTACTGGGTGGTAGATAATGTTGAAAGTGCAGGAGAATTTTGTCCTCTAGATGGCAGCATTGTGCTGCCGACAAGCTTGTCACGTTCCCGGAATACACATTTAAATCTTCAGGAGTGTGTTTGTGTATGTATTAAAGCAGAGAATCCATAATCCACCACCTTTTTCTTTATGGGTGAAGGTTCCTCTCTTTGCTATATTTGAAGAACAAACAACAAATACTTTAATGGGCTCTACAGCACTATTTCATCACAGAAGCTCCTCAAGGATTTAGCTTAGGGGTGCAAAGACATTTGTTTCAGTGCGTTGGTTTGAGTATTTATGACATGGCTGCACCATTTTAAAGCAGCAGGCATGGGGCGTTGTGCTCTCTGTCTGTCTGTCTGTGTGTCTCTCTCTCTCTCTCTCTCTCTCTGTCTGTCTGTCTGTTTCTCTCTCTTTCTCTCTCCCTGTCTGTCTGTCTGTCTCTCTCTATCTCTCTGTCTGTCTCTCTCTCTCTCTCTCTCTCTCTCTCTCTCTCTCTCTCTCTCTCTCTCTCTCCCATCCACAGTCTGCCCAGGATTTTCACCCGTCTTCGTAGAAAATTAATCAGAGGCTTTGATGTTACAGTGGAGGCGTGGCCTCCGTACCCGTCAGGCTTAACGAAAGAGGTGTGGCCTCTGTACCTGTCAGGCTTAACGAAAGAGGTGTGGCCTCTGTACATGTCAAGCTTAACGATGGAGGCGTGGCCTCCATACCTGTTTGTCTTAACAAAGGAGGCGTGGCCTCTGTACCTGTCCGGCTTAACCAAGGAGGAAGCTGGAATCATGAATTGTTTTCTAATGTCTGTGTCTCTCTCTCTCTCTCTCTCTCTCTCTCTCTCTCTCTCTCAGGGCATGGCTCTCCAGAAGAAAGCAGCGGAGGACCGTTTAGCCAGCACTGGATCGGGTCAGTCGTTCCTGGCGCGTCAGAGGCAGGCCACCAGCACGCGGCGCTCGTATCCAGGCCACGTGCAGCCCGCCACAGCCAGGTAGACTCCCCGACATCACCATGGCAACACTGTGGTCAAACAGGACGCCTGTCTCTTTTCCCCGCGGCTGTTCCTCACTCTTCCTCCTTCTCCCTTTCTTCTTCTCCCAGCTGAACGTCATCACAGGGTCTCTGAACCGAATCTTGTTTACAGTCCCACTAAAGTTTCCCTTTTCTTAAATATAAAACCCCGAGGGATTTTAAGTAGAGATGCCGGCGTGTTTTCGGGGTTAAGATGATGATGATGACAATGTAAAGGAGTGAAAGCTTGCTCTCGGAGCAACCTTGACCTTTACGATGCGATATTATTAGAAAGCGGTCGCGTCCCGATGCAGTGTTTATTAAGTGCAGGAAGTGAAGTAATCCGATTCCGAACTGTCGACTGTTATATAAACGTTATTTTTCACGACGAAGTCTCGAGCTTTTAAGACGCAGTATGCAGTACTCCTGCAAATAAGGAAGAGAGGAAGAAAAAAAAAAAAAAGCTTCAAGTGATGCGTCTCTGCTTAAAACCCCGTCAGTAAGGCCTTAGTTCGGAATGCTGATCTGGGACCAGCTCCTTTTCATCCGGATACTGCTGCAGTAATTTGTTCGAATCCAAAACGAGCTGATCCTAGATCAGCGCTCTGACTCGTGTCCAAAATGACCACAGAGGGAACACGAGCATTTAAACGCTCTGCCTCATTTTGTACGTAGCCGGATGTTCATGCTTTCCTTTCATCCTGCAGTGTTTTTTTTTTTTTTTTTTTTTTTTTTTGTTTGGTTTTTTCTTCAGAAATTATTCTAGAGGTTATATCTATGCATTGAACTTTAAAAAAAAAAAAAAAAAAAAAAACAGCGTTTTTGACAGGAAGTTACTTTTTGAGAAAGTTGTAATAGGAGTGAAGTTTTTTTTTTTCTTCCGTGATTGTTAAAGTGATTTAGTAAAGGAACGTTTTCACGTAGACAGGGCTTTAAATTTCCTCCGTGCCGTAGCAACGATCTCGTCGTCTGTCTGTAGCTTTAACCCTTTCTTTTCCACCACCACCGCCGCCGCCGTGCGACATTTTATTGGAGAAACGACTCCACCCGTTCGGGAACTATTACATCAGGGGTTCTCTTTTGGTTTGTTTTTTTTTTTCTTTTGTTTTATTCGTTTATTTTGCAAACGAATATCGCCAATCAAGCCACTCTTTAAATTACGAACGTACGGTACGTGCAACAAAATAAAATTAAAAAAAAAAAGGGAAATTTGCTCGTCCGTCTACCGCCGCTAGTTCCTCCACAACGTCGTGCGCGTCCGTCTCACAAGAACAAGACGTCAAGAACGCAGAGCGTTGCCAGATAAACACTTATCGTACCTCGGGTGGTCAAAATTTCGCAGTGTCCGTTCGGAGAAAAGTCGTTTGTTTAGACGGTCCTAATAAAAAATAATTCGTATAACGAGGTTGTATTTCTCCTTCAGCAGATCAAATCCTTCAGCGTAGCCGAAGAGAGAGTTATTTATTGCTGAGAAATGTGAAATACGAGGTGTTTTTATTGGTTTGAATTGTTTATTCAGCTCACTAGCGCAAACCATTGCTTCATTGTTGCGATTTTTAATTTTAAACCCAATCCTATGTTAACTCCAGTTGTTGTCATGGCGACAAAATAACGCTAGCAGTCTTCGAGTCGAAGACTCGACACGTTGTTGTGGAAGAACTGTTTTATGTTATTTTGTTTGTGTGTTTTTTTCTTTTCGGTGTCACTCATCAGCCCTTCGTGACCTCCGCTCCATGTTCGCCACGCCTTAATTTGTCGCCTTAGCTTAAGGGTCTCAAACACACTTCTCTGATTCAGTCGATTTCTTATTTCTTATTATTCAGTATAGAAATTTCCTCTTTGTTTATTTTATTGTTTTTTTTATTTCTCTGCACGTTTTCTTACCCGATCGGTGCGCGTTATTTCACTCGTTTTCACACCGCACGCCGTTAAAGCAGGTGCAGGGTGTGTTTTCATTCCTAGTCCAGTTATCAGTCTCTACAGGGTCTGATTACAGACAGTTCTCTTGCGCAAAAAAAAAAAATCTTTCTTTTCTTCTTCTTCCTTTTTTTTTTTTTTTTTTTTTTTTTAAAAATCACATGCAATTTAGACATATTTCAAAAACTCCTGACTTTTCCAGTAAGTGCAATAAACATTCTCACCCACAAACTAACGTAACACGTAGAACGCTGACGTCACGGGGTTCTTGTGAAGGTTTGTGGCGGGGGAAAACGATGATGTAAAACGACGCCGGTTTTCAAATCTTGAAAATTCTGAATTTTTTTATTCATTTAAAAAATTTTCGGGGGGGGGGGGTGTATCGTGTATTTACATTTTACTCTTTAATCCAAAGCAACTTCCAGTTGAGCTTTAAGGGTCTTAATTAAATAATGAGGCCC
>NC_071282.1:16529160-16649160 GCF_023375685.1 Ictalurus furcatus
TTAAGATAATTTTTTTTTTTTTTTTTTGGGGGGGGGGTTAAAATTTCATTGGCAGATCATTTTGCCTTTTTTGTAAAATACAACCGAATTCTGTCCCAATGGAACGGTAAATGTAAGAACAAAAACAAGTTGAATCATAATGAATAAATATTTGTTTTAACTATGTAATAAATAATAATAGGACGGTGTAATAAACGTAGGTTATATATAATTAATAAGAATTCTTCTTCTTATTATTATTATTAACATTGTTGTACATAATTAACAATAATAATTATTATAACAGATTGTCGCCCATCTTTTCATGTAAGAACTGTGTACACAGCCCAACTGGTATATATGGGGTGCCAATAATTTTGTAGAACATGAATATCTGTTTAAAAAATTTTTTTTTAAATGTAATTGCACAGAATGTATTATTGTATTGATGAATTTCATGTGTTCAAATATATATGTATGTATGTATGTGTGTGTGTTGGTGGGTGGGTGCCAATAATTTTGTGGCTGTGTCCTGATTGGCCAAATGCTGACAGATCATCACGGACTGAGCGTTTGAATTTATAGTTATTAACAGGTCATGGCCTGTAAGAAAAGGCACTAGATCATGCACGAGCCGTCCACTAGCTACGTTTCTCCCTCCATGGAATAATTTGGCATAATCCGGACCGGAGATGAGGCGAGGAACAGAGCACGCTCCGGCTCTGATTACTGTCATGTGTGTTGGATTGATGTAGAACACCAGTGTACTGTAGGGAGTGAGGAGTAGGGACGGTTTTGGGATTTCAGCTTCATCATGTCTCTGTAGATGAAGAAGACCTGGCTCACATTAAACAGAATGATACATGACCAGAGTCTGAACTTTGACCCCAGGTCTCTGAACATTCTTGCCTGATGAAGCAAATTACAGACGGACCTGATTATCGGAGGACAGCGTAACATCTGACAGCATAATGTGTGTCTGTCTGGTTGGCACGTTTCTACACCTGACCAATCAGAGCAGCGATCACTCACTCATCAAGATTCCTTTTTTTTGGGGGGGGGGGGGGGTTGATTTGTAATCATATCCGAAAGCATGGTGGAGAAAATCCAGCGCCATCAAGAAATCAATTTCTATAACGGATGTACGATCTAATGAAAAGTTCTAGCTGGTACAGAATACCCATAATGCACTTCTGTAAAGCTGTTTAACAGAAAACAATAGCTTCTAAGTCACTGTTTAAGTCTCATGTGAGGAATTAGGAATAAATATAATGCAGCTGAACCAGTTTTGTACCACAGTGCTGTCGAAACGCCTGCTTCGCACCTCCAGCGTTGGGAGCTTGAATCCCGCCTCCACCCTGTGTCCCCGTACTTCAGGGGTTTCCTTTGGGTACTCCGGTTTCCTCCTCCGTTGTGTGTGATTGTGCCCGGCGATGGGTTGCCACCCCGTCCAGGGTGTCCCCTGCCTTGTTCTCCGAGTTCCCTGGGATAGTCTCCAGGCTCCCATGTGACCCTGTGTAGGATAAGATGTACAGAAAATGGATGGAGCATGCAGCATTCATTTAAAAAACAGCTAATTCTTCTGGTTGCCAGGTATGTATATTTTCCTCAATATTACGTATTTTTATTTTCTTGGTCCATGGATGAAGCGTTGTACATGTTATATCGATTAAATTGAAACCAAACAGAAAAGAAGGCTGTTTTTTTTTTATTTTTAAATGTTTTAGGCAAACTAAAAGTCTATTACAATATGTGCGTTATGCTTCTGATTAATATGTAGTGAATAACCAGGTGAATTAGTGTATTAATGGGGTTAAATGATTGAACTATGGTGAATACATATGAAATAAATACTGTATGCGCATGTACATCAGTATAAACTGTATATAATTTACTTTACTAAATATCGCGGTATATTTAGCAACGTCACAGTTTTAAAGCAGGGTTTCGACCAGGGTCATGTTTCATTGACCATTAGTCTGGTTCTAAGGGAACATTTTCCCCACACACCTGGCAACCCTGCTCTTGATTCTTTTTTTCTCCTCAGATCATGTATATTTTTGCATTCCTTTGCTAGGTTACGTTCACATACAGCAGGATACTCATTAAAATCAGAACCCACTCTCTGTAGGCCTACAGAACTTCCTGCTGGAAAACAAAATACACTCCATGTTGTAATGAATCCCTCTGGTGTGTGTGTGTGTGTGTGTGCATTTCATAATCTGCTGGAATACAGAGCAGCCGTCTCGCCTTGATGCAGCACAGGTCGAGGGAGGAGAAACGGGTTCATGGCAAAAGCATTCGCACATGGATGCTTCATAAACGCACACAGGAATGAGAGTCAGGAGCCAAAGTTAACACGAGGAAAGGAGAAAACAACATGCTCGTGCAGATCGTAGATAATTAAAACCTTTGAACGTACAGATTCATACCACAGAGGTGTTGAATTCTCGAGTCAGGAGCTCTCTCTGTAGTTCCGGCTATAACCTAAATCACAGCTTTATATAAAAGTGCTCGTTCTAATCGGCCTAATATGTCGTTTCTATAGTAACGACTCATTCTCAGGGACTACGTACTCTGTCTCGGACACTCCCCATCGTCTAAGCCACGTAATAAACGGGTTTAAAAACCGTGTTGTTGTTATTCAACAAAGAAAACGTGTAATTGTTCACGTAGGGTTCAGTGTTTTCTGTAAGATGTTTATTTAACATTCGCGGAAGGAGTCTTCAGCGTTAGTGCTCGGTAACAGTCCGTAGGTTTTCCGCCACGTGAAAGTCTTCAGGATGAAGTTTGTACCTTCCAGATTCTCTCGAACATCACAAGCTGCATTTATTAAAAAAAAAAAAAAAAAAAAGTCTTATTAACTTTTGTTACTGCAAACTTCATAAACTTCTAAAAGGTAAGCAGTTATACCTTTTGTTTTTCTTTTCAGTTTCATTAGCTTTATCAATGGACCCACATTGCTGTCTGTCAACAATATGACTATAGCACTGTGTGTATGTGGGAAGGGTTGCCAGGTCTCAGTAAGACCCAGCTCGACTACTTCTCAAAAAGTCCTAAGACTAGCTGAAAAAGTTCAAGCGTTGGAAAACGGAGACACGTTTTTCTCACTATCACGTGTGTTACAGTGATTTCAGCTGAGTTAAAAAGTTTCACAAAGTTTCCATTAACCGATGCCAAAGTGCACTGCGGCCGTAGGATACAGACTGAAATATCACCCATGTGCTGTTTAGATTATGAGCACACACTGCAGACTATGGCATAAATATTGCGATTTGGAGTATTTCTAGTTAGAAACCTTGACTGTGCCACGCAATGTGTGTATTTTTATTTTTTATTTTAAACACATGCTCTTTGGGCTCCCAGTGTCTGGTGTAAAAGGCCACTTCAAGTAAAATTTCAGCGTGCTGGATGCTGCAAGTTCCTCCCAAACTACACCTCACTGCAGAAGCATTTCCATAGGAACTCTTTGCCAAATCTTTTCAGAGGAAAAATAGCTTACACATGCTCATAAAGTCGCTAGGAGTCGTCAGATGATGTCACGGGCTAATTTGCATATTCATTGATTTGTGATTTGCATATCATATCGATTTACAAATGAGGTTACATGAAAAGGAAGATTTTTCTGAAGACATCAGAACAGATTGTAGTTTTATCAGGGGCTCCCGAGTGGAACGACAGAAAAACACTCGCCGTATCGCCTGAGTTCGGGTTCACGAGTTCAAATCCTGACGATGACACGGCCATCTGTGGCCGGGAGTCCAAGAGAGTCCACGGTCTGGGTGGGAGGGTTGGCATACTCTCTCTCCCCGGTCAATCAGCAAAATCATGGGCATCTGTGAGCTCATGCATGCAGAAGGGGGCGGATAGCTCTTTCCTCCGAGTCTGGTACACCAACCCGTGATGCATTGAAAGGATGCGCTGGCTGGCTTTGTGTGTCTCAGAGGAAGCATGTGATTCTTTTATCAGAATAGAAAATAGACAATAATTTATTTCACATTGAATGAAGAAGTCTTTGATCAAGGCACCACAATCTATTTCCATAATTACAGACAAAATGAACAGTGCTGGTTAGTGATCGGTCGAGGAGGACAGTGGCGGTTGGTGATCGGTCGACAAGGACAGTGGCGGTTGGTGATCGGTCGACGAGGACAGTGGCGGTTAGTGATCGGTCGAGGAGGACAGTGGTGGTTAGTGATCGGTCGACGAGGACAGTGGCGGTTAGTGATCGGTCGACGAGAACTGTGGCGGTTAGTGATCGGTCGACGAGAACTTTGGTGGTTAGTGATCGGTCGACGAGGACAGTGACGGTTAGTGATCGGTCGACGAGGACAGTGACGGTTAGTGATCGGTCGACGAGGACAGTGACGGTTAGTGATCGGTCGACGAGGACAGTGACGGTTAGTGATCGGTCGACGAGGACAGTGACGGTTAGTGATCGGTCGACGAGAACTTTGGTGGTTAGTGATCGGTCGACGAGGACAGTGACGGTTAGTGATCAGTTGAGGAGGACAGTGGTGGTTAGTGATCAGTTGAGGAGGACAGTGACGGTTAGTGATCGGTCGACGAGGACAGTGGTGGTTAGTGATCAGTTGAGGAGGACAGTGGTGGTTAGTGATCGGTCGAGGAGGACAGTGGTGGTTAGTGATCGGTCGACGAGAACTGTGGCGGTTGGTGATCGGTCGACGAGAACTGTGGCGGTTGGTGATCGGTCGACGAGGACAGTGGCGGTTGGTGATCGGTCGACGAGGACAGTGGCGGTTGGTGATCGGTCGACGAGGACAGTGGCGGTTGGTGATCGGTCGACGAGGACAGTGGTGGTTAGTGATCAGTTGAGGAGGACAGTGTTGGTTTGTGACCGGTCGAAGAGAACAGTGGTGATCAGTCAATGAATAGCCTTTGTCCAGCTTGCTAGAAGAGGTTTTGCCTGTACTCTTACATATCTCATCTTTCAGATCTCTTGCAGACGATGTCTGTAAATTACCTCCATTGTGGTGCAGTGAAAGAACTGGAAACACAGGAGCCATACTAAGAAGAATACAAAAGTGTTTGTGCAATGAGCCCAATGCCCGTCCTGCTCAGATTTAATGAGGCAACAATTCCACCTATGGCAAAGAGGACTAACGAAAGGTGAAGCCATGAATGCTTGTTATGGCTCGTGTTGAACTACGGTTCAATGAATCGGCAAATCTGTGCAAAGCCATGAACAAAAAAAAAGATTATCATTGGCCCACTCACTGTGTGATCAAGGCCGCCTGCCAGATCTGACGTGTAACATTAGGCACATTCACTTACCCCGACTCAGTCGGCCCACTGATGTCATTTGGAAAACAAACAAATTAGCCCCGTCACTCAAAGTAAGAGCCTAATACTTATATTCCAGTGCCAGTCTGTTAACCTCTGGGGAAATTCTGGCCACAAAATGTTCTCATTAATGAAAGTCTTCAGTTTGAATTTCAAATGGGGTGTAGTGATGACAGCACAAAGCGCTCTTTGGAGAGCGAGCTCACATGGGATTGGTGGTGAGGGGGTTTGAAATCAAGCCTACAGAATGCGCTACTCTTCTGAATCGCTTAGAACTTCATTCAAGTGACTGCAACTTTTGAGAAAATCACGACCTTTGAACTTTTGACGATAGGCAAAAACAAATGACCTCAGATTTCATTCGAAACGATCAAAACCGTTCCTCTGGAGTGCATCCAGTTGATGCAGATGTAGAACTTTTTTCATCTCTTGCTTGATGAATGCGTTGGTTTCAAAGACTAATATTTTTTTGGAGTGCTGTTTTGTTACGTTAGCCGCCATTGCTTGGTGCTTGTGCTTTTTGGCTGAGCCTTAATTAAAAACACAAATGAAGTGACACAACATGTGGCAGGAGTCATCCTTCACATTTTCGAGGAACTGATTTACGTCTGATCGTGTGGATGGCCATGTCGGATGGCGTTCCAGTTAAAACCCAGCCAGTAATCAAGTCCAGACTCATTTTAGCAGAAGCTTTGAATAAGCTCTATTAACAAGTAAAGCGTGCATGTTCACCGTTTCTGAGCTTGTCCTGTCGAGCCCTGATAGAAGCCAAACATATTTCGGACTTCACGACTTCCAACAAAAACGGAATAAGGTTATCCGTGAGCTCCGTTAACGTTATAATTCACGTCCTTTTGAACCTCCGAATTTCTAACGATGGCAGATCGTCTTAGGAAGCGTAACGCGACTTGCTCACCGGTGTCCGATTTAGTACGATCGCAAACAAAGACAGTCAAAGTTCTGGGTAGTTCAATATTTTCACTTTGAGAGTAGCTATGAAATGCTCGCTCGATTGGCCGACGCAGATTACAATAAAATGCTTGGTTATAATTCTCGGATTAATTAATTGGCTGAGCCACTAATCAAAGAACTGCTCCTTTCAGGATCCGAGTCAATTGTCCATGACCTTGTGGTTGTGCTTTTCCACCATATGGATGTGAAACTTCCCCTTAATTAATTTGCTACCAGCTCTGCTCGAGCAGAAACCCAGTGCTGGAAGTCCTGGACCTTCAGTCTCAGCATTAAATGTTGTTCAAAAAAAGATCTTCCTCCCAAATGTCCTTACATGCCATCTGTCCTTTACACTGAGTTCTTTTCCAGTGTCCTTCTGTGCGGATGGAGCGACGGACTAGCTTCAAAACTTGTTGCTGTACACCGCAACAGTCCTCAGGCAGATGGATGTGAACGTATAAGGGGAACTATGGACTCCAGTCATGACAAACTGTAGATTAACCGTAAAAAAAATAAAATAAATAATGAAGCATGCGTCCCAATTCTGTCTCACTATAGTGTGAGTCATTGTGTCTTTGGGAGTTTAGAAATAAATGTGTAAAAATAAGAAGACTGCTATAGAGATCAGGTTAAATCTATAACCGCGAAGGTGTGGGAAAGTCCCTAAAGGGAGGACAGGCGAAGGAAGATAAAGCCAGAATGAGCTATAGTTCATTCTCCTGCACCGAGCTGATCTCTACATCCAAGCCGTGTCCAAATCAGTCACGTTCTCTCTCTGAAATATCGCTCCCTCATGCTCGGCTGCCCTCCTGCAGCACGCCGCGGCCAAAAACCCGAATCCCGGCTCTAATTACTCTGTCGGTAATTACGCACATCAGGCCTACAGCCAATGCTGTCTGGTCTGTTCCACAGTTCAGAGAGTTCTCCTACAGAAACGTTATCATCATTTATTCTCGTTCGGCGTTCGTTCGTTTCACGTTTCCCTGCACGGCCCACATCGCGAATACTTTCTCGGCTCGTGTAGTGTTCACGTCATGCCTCAATTATAGTAATTACAAACTTCTGAATGATTGGTGTGTAAATCAATAAATACATTTATTTAAAAAAAAAACAAAAGCCTTTAGAACTACTCAACGTTTTTTCCCGTTGAACTTGTAATTAACGTTAGGGAGCTTTCTGGATTGTTCTGAAAGCTCCTAATTGAATGCGTGAATAATTCATTCCCTGTAAACGTTCCCTCTGTCATCTTCTAGGATGAACTGGATAATTATTAGTATAGTATGGAATACCGTTTTATCTTAAAGACATAGTTTAGTGCATTCTGAAGAAAAAATAAATAAATAAATCAAGGCCAAGGAGATGAACAGCTCTGGGGTGAATCTATGGATTGCTCCATTTTATTTTATGGGGGGTTTTTTTTTGTGCTTTTTTTTTTTTTTTTTTTTAATAGAAATGATTCAAATCTAGGCGAAAGAGACGTGTAACTCGGAGTATAATCTATCTATCTGTAACTGTTCTTATCCTGGTCGGGCTTGCGGTGAATCAGGAGTCTGTCCGAGGAACACTGGGCGCAAGGTGGAAATGCACCCTGGATGGAACTTCAGTCCATCACAGGACACTAACTTTTGTTCATTTCCTTACCGAAGAAAAATAATTTAAATACCAGAAAATTCCTTCTGGCTGGACACCACCAACCGCTGTCATGTCTTCGTGCCAAGCGTGTTTGACTAACTCCGGCTTCTCGTAAAAGAGGTCAGTGCCATGACCCCTCCCAAGCCAGTGTTGTAATTGAATCTTTCAAAAATAATGAAAATCCCTAAATTGTTCCTGGCTGGACCCCATCAGTCAATTCCAATGATACCATCAAGTCCCATTGCCAAGCTTGACTGACTCCTACTTCAGTTCACTGCCCATCTGGACCTTCTGAATCACGCTCTTTACTGGAAAACCCGTTTCATGTGGTTACGCAGTCTGTTGCGGAACCTTAGACGGCCGTACTATTGAACGCTTCCTCACGCGAGGCTTTTCAGCAAAACAGCCTAATTTGTGTGAATGAGTAACGTTTCGAAAATGCCCTTCGACGTTTTTACAAGCATGAACTGCTGAAATCGATCGGACAACCGTCTGTGAGGGTTTTTCTCCGTCAGGCCTCAAGCTCAACCACATTCCCGTTCTCGAAAGATCCAGTCGAGCTGTATGGACTTGGCTAAGGGGCCTGAAAGACATCTCAGCCTTGCTCATTTTCACACGGCCATCCGCATCCAGCAGCGCTGGTTTCGCTCGGTCGTATTAATATTAATGGTAATGAAATACGGCTGTAAACGGGGCCGCCGCCTTCTTTTTTCACCCCCATGCTGCGACTCTGCTTGCCTTTCGGTCTTTGAAGAGAAAGCCTATACACCTCAGCCCCCATTAGCGTGCCTAAGGTCTGCTAACGCTCCCCGGGACTCCTGCGGTCTTTGGCCTCCACTTCAAGCAGAGCTCTCGGAGCAGGAGGTTAAGTAGGTGTGTTCAGCGCAGCAGAAATGGCTCCGTGATCCACTCCCTGATCTGCACAGACACTGACATTTCCCTCTCAGGGACTGCGGTGGATTTGGGGGGAGACCTGTGTGAATGGGAGTGCTGATATGGCCTGGGATTTTAGACAAACCGAATGAGTGTGATGGGTGTGATCAGCGTCTCTGAGGAAAAAGTTCTGTATGTGTGACTCTGATATGTCCGAATGTGAATGTCTCTTCCTGTCTTATTCCTCTCCTCTCTCTTTTCTTATCTTCCTTTACTTTCCACCTTTTTCTTTATGGTTCCTTATTTTACGTTCTTTTCCTTTTGCTTTTCTTATTTTTTACTCCTTTTCTTTCTGCGCCCTTTGTCCTCTCTTTACCTGCTCTCCTTCCCTTCCTTTTCCTTTTCCTTTCCTGTTTTTTACTTTACTTATTCTTCTTTAATTTCCTTTCCTTCCTTTCTTTTCCTCTCCTTTCTTTTCTTTTCCTTCATTTTGTCCTTTCTTTGCCTGCCGCCCTTTCCTTCCTTTTCCTTTTCTTTTGCCCTTTCTTTACCTGCTGTCTTTTCCGTCCCTTACTTTTCCTTTCCTTTCCTTCTCTTCCTTTTGTCCTTTCTATACCTGCTGTCTTTTCCCTTTCCTTTCATTCATTTTCTTTCCTTCCCTTTCATTCCTTTCCTTTCTTTACCTGCTGTCTTTTCCTTTCCTTTCCTTTCATTCATTTTCTTTCCTTCCCTTTCATTCCTTTCCTTTCTTTACCTGCTGTCTTTTCCTTTCCTTTCCTTTCATTCATTTTCTTTCCTTCCCTTTCATTCCTTTCCTTTCTTTACCTGCTGTCTTTTCCTTTCCTTTCCTTTCATTCCTTTCCTTTCTTTACCTGCTGTCTTTTCCTTTCCTTTCCTTCCCTGTCCTTTCATTCCTTTCCTTTCCTTCCCTTTCATTCCTTTCCTTCCCTTTCTTTACCTGCTGTCTTTTCCTTTCCTTTCCTTCCCTGTCCCTTCATTCCTTTCCTTTCCTTCCCTTTCATTCCTTTCCTTCCCTTTCTTTACCTGCTGTCTTTTCCTTTCCTTTCCTTCCCTTTCTTTACCTTTTTTCCTTCCCTTTCATTCCTTTCCTTTCTTTACCTTCTTTCCTTCCCTTTCCTTTCCGGTTGTCGTTTACTTTTTCTTCTTTTCTGTCCTTTTCCTTTTCCTTCCCTATTTGTCTTTGGTTCGATCCCTTTCCCTACCTTTTTTCACTTTGTTTATCCTTCCGTTCTTTAGCGAGCACTGTGGCCCCAGACAGGACAGGTCACAGCTTTTAATAAAGCTTTCCTTTCGGGTTAATGGTACACAGTACCTTCCTAGCCACAGACGAGGAATATTATGATGCTGAAAGGATTTTGAATGCTTTAATGAAGTCCAGAACTTGGCTTCACGTGTCTCTGGGAAACTGGCACTGAGCGCTGACACCAGAGCCAAATGATGGCCCTTCTAGATCGCTGAACAAGTGAGCATATGTCTTACCTGTTTAGTTTGGAATAAATCCTGACAGATTGGCCCGGAGACTCGCTTTGATAAAAATGCTCTCAGATCTTTGGCAGTGAAGCGTCCTGTCTCCTTTCAAAATAACCAGAATAAATGGACTGGATGTTTAAATCATGTTTGTGTGCGGATTTGGAAACTTCGTTCGTGTCCACCTGGCTCGGCTCGGCCCGGCTCGGCCCGGCTCGGCCCGGCCCGGCGGTCAATCTTTTTTTAATGAGCTCACGTTGAATATAGAGACCAGACGCGATCAACATATGAATTAAAAGTGCGATGAATCATTTATCAAAGCCACAGGCCGGCCTTCTCAACCTCAAAGGAGCACTGGAGATTTGGATGCGTGTGAAACTAGCAATAAAATCAGCTCTGAAATGGGTTTAAAATGCTGACGGAGGAAAACGTCGTGTACTGATTAAGGAGAGTCACACATGAATCATCGCAAAGCGAATTTTACGTTTCACAAATTTTTCATTTTTTTCCATCGCATTCCATGATTCATTACTTGTTCACATGTAGTGCATGTTTTAAAATTTCACGTGATTTTTAAAAAAAAATGTATTTATTTTTTCACACGCTTCAGTTTAGTTTCTTATCCCATTATTCATTTATTTCATTTCTTAGAGTTTTTTTTTCATTCTCAGAGATTTATTTCATTCTTCTCCATAGGATTCATTGATTTCCTTCGATTTCGATTTTTTCCCATGTGACTTTCCCGCCATGATTCGTGTCCCATCACAGGTTTATTTATTTATTTATTTATTTATCTTGGATGCACGGCTTGTGTGATTTACATTCTTCACACGTTCATTTCTTTTTTGCGTTTAAGCCGTGTCGTTTATTTTCGTTTGTGTATCTGTGTGTGATTCTTGTCCACGGATTTGAATTTTTCACGTGATTCCCCGACACACACGCACGATTCATTTAAGTTATTTTATCGCCTTTTTTTTTTTTTTTTTTTCCTTTGCATGTACAGCTTTTTTCACGTTTCGAATTTTATTTCCAAATGATTCCTTCATTAGACATGTTACATGTAGCGCTCGGGAGTTTATCGCATATTATTTACACGTGCATTTACTTGAATTTCACGGCATATCGGCGTGAAATGACGTGAAACGTGATTTTTTCCCCTGAAATTTAGATCAATATGTAAGATATTAATAGTAAGATTCATATGATTGACGTTTATATCTGGCGGACGTCCTTATCCAGAGCGACTTACGTTTATCTCATTTATACAGCTGAGCAGCTGAGGGTTAAGGGCCTTGCTTGAGGGCCCAACAGTGGTAGCTTGACCTCCTGACCTTCTGATCGATAGTGCACCATCTTAACCACCGAGCTACCGCTGCCATATTTAACTATTTAAAAGATAAACTTTGCTGAAAGAGGTAAATAAAAGTTCTGCTCAACAATGGGGAAAAGTAAGAGTGTACCGTATTAGAACCTCAACATCGTATTGCCTACGCACGGAAAAGCGGCGTTTCTTTTTCTCCGTTCACGTTTTCTGAGTATCAGAGTGCAAATAGTTCAGATGTTCCTGACTGTCGGGGGCCGGAAGATTGAAGCTGAATTACAGCAAGCAGACTGAAGATCTTTCCAGAAAAACACAGCAAGGCCAAAAAACCTGGACCTGTGTGTGTGTGTGTGTGTGTGTGTGTGTGTGTGTGTGGGAGAGCCGGAATTCACAATGTTTTTTCCTTCACCAGTTATCTCGCGAAAAAGGGAAATGAATCACAAATAACCGCAAAGATATTAGGTCACGCTCTCCACAAATCAACCTCACATCTGTGGACATTTTTGAGATTAAAGGAGGAGGAAGGGGGATGGGTGCAGGTGTCTGCACTCACGCTCTACACACACACACACACACACACACTCTCTCTGATTGCATGTCCTTGTCTGTGTTCTTCATATCGCCTTTGAAGTGTAGTTCAGCCTGCAGCAGCTGGAGCTACAGGTGAAGAACATGCGTCCAACAGCCATGAAGCTCCGCCCACTGTATCATCTTCAAAGCCCTGCCGATGATTCATTTACAATCACACGGAGACGAAAAGTCTCAGAGACTCAGCCGGGTGCATCCTCATCCCACACTAAACCTTCACTTAGGTTTAAAATGTGATTACGTGAGTAATATGAAAATAAAAAAAATACATCACATGTAATCACCTTCGGACCAATCAGAATGGAGAACACCAGTGTGTACCTTCAGAACTGCTTTCGGATGCTCTCAGTGGGAATAATCCTCCACCTCGCTCGACATCCTTCTTGACATTTCGGTTGTAACTCTGCCAGACGTCACACACTCACTACTTTAATTCACGTCTGGAGCTCATTGCTTCTTTTTTTCAGCGAGCTCGCAGACTTTTACGTTCGGCCGTATGCGAATGTTTCGAGTGGTTCATGATTGGTCAATTGGGTCAAATGTAATGTTTAACTACTTCGTCTGAAATCATTCCGATTTGACGGTAATTACAGAAAATAAAAAAATAAAAAGGTTTCATTAAATAACCGTTTTGGGTTTAAAGTTCATTAGACCTATTTATTTATTTATTTTAAATTGTACATGCTTAATTAAATACAAGTTCATTCTCGCACTTTAAAACATATCCGAATGAAAGAATTTCGCTTTGAAGTTTATTCATAGCCATTTAAAGACTTGATTCGAAGTGGAGTATTGATTCTGGAAATAATCTGTAATTATTTAAACGATTCGTTTGAATTGAAGGTTAATTAGAGAAAAAAACGTGTTTACAAACGAATTGCCTATAGCAATTAAAAAGACACACAGTATATTAATTAAATGGATTCATTTGAAATGAGTTCACTTCAATTACTTAAATGAAAAACAATTAAATTACCGATTTGAATGGGGCATTTAAACACGGCAATGTTATACCATTTATAATTAATCATTTATTTTGCTTTAAAGTCATTTGCACCCATTAAGAAATATAGTAGTTAAATGATTCATTTCAATTTAAAGTCGCATGGGCATTAATTCAACAATTCAAAGCTATTTATAGCAGTAATAAATCAATAAATTAAATAAATAAATAATTGATTCGAGGTTCAAATGAACTAATAGTACGTTTTAAAAAGTCATTTCAGTTTTAATCAGTGATTTGAATTGAAAGTTAAAATTTCAGGAGGAAAAAAAAAAAATACATGTTAATGAATAGAATTCATATTCGTTTCACGTTAATTATACCGGTAAAAAAAAAATTTATAGAAATTATTGTTAATTATAGAAATGTAAGTGAATTATAGCAATACATAACAAATACATGAATTAAATAATACATTTGAATTCAAAGTTAATTATAGCATTTAAAAAAGAATAATAATAATAATAATAATAATAATAATAAAAAGACATTTTGAATTTGGACATATTTTGAATTGGGAAGGGGAAGGGGAGGGGGAGGGGGGGGGTCATGTGGAGTGAAAGTGAGGAAAGTTGCACAGCATTTCGTTCCTTTACACTACATTTGGGCTAAGGACAACTAGGTGATTTTACAAATATAAGGCTCAGCATAATGCTGAGGTGTGCTAGCTTGGCGACGAGAGATATGGAACTAACGTCTGAGTTGCGGCCATATTGTAGTTACACATTCAGAACTAGTTATGTGTATATATACCATGGTTACGCCCTAGATTAACGCGTACACCATGTGACGCCAAAACAATGTAAACATTGTCAATAGTAAACGTATTCCTATTCAGTGTACTCGTGCTGAAAATAGTAAGCGTTAAAAAAGAGTAGAGCCTGATTTGTGACACGTACAGTGACGTGCGTTGTGCTTCACTTAGTACCGAGTCAATAACATGAGACCAACAAATTTGACTTAACGTAGCTGTAAGGCATGCACGTCCATGAGCGGCTAATTACGCAGCTCCAGATGGGATCCCTGCTTAAATGGAAACAGAAACCCATGAAAGAGCATATGGGGTTGGTTTTTTTTTCCCCCCCTTCTATTCAGAGCAGACGTCTAACATGAGCGCTGTTCAGAACGGTCATTTGTCCTGCTCCTGATTACGCATCTGCTGTCGAGGCTCAGGTCCCGGGCCTGTGTAGGAATGCCCACCTACGTGCGTATTAATCTTTGTATTTTTTCCATAGCCTGTGAAAATAAACTCGACGCCAAGCGCGTGCCGTGATGCCTGAAGGACCGTAGCTCAAACCAATACAGAGCATCAGAGCACACCACACCGATTTCACCTCCTCCTCCTCCTCCTCCGACGAAATACTCGTGGAAATGGCTTTTAGTGTCGCTGCATGTGTTTTTGATTGATTACAACGCCAACGTTAGGATTAAACTAAATGAGAGGGAGAAAAAAAAATTATATCTAGAGCTGGTAATTTTATAGGCACATTATTAAATTCTGACATATTTACCTTTTGAGAGGGGAAAAAGTTGTTTAGCTGTGCGTTTGTGAAGCGTAGAAGCTGAACTGAGACGCTTTCCAGAAGTAGGAAGGAGACTTCCAGCGTCATTATGCTCAACGCAGAGGCACTCGCTTTCAATTACGTCGCCATGACTGGAGCTCGGCATGGCAATGAATCTTAAACGCTTAGCCTAAACACACCAGTCGGTATTTGAGTTCAGTGACATTTCTGCCGACCGGTGATTAATGACACTTTCATAATAGTTTGCTTATTCTATTCCGGTGAGAAAAAAGCTGTTCGGCCATGAATCGCGGCATTATCGAGACCCGTTTTACTTCTGCGCAGAGCTAGGAAGCGACGGAATACATTTATTTTACGTACTTGATTTTTCTTTGACCTGATACGCTATATAGCCAAAAGTTTGCGGACCCCTGACCATCGCATCCGTACGTAGTCCTTCCCCAAACTGTTGGGTAAGATACGGTCAAACCGGTCCGGTCCGATACGACAAATCAAAGAAACACAACAAGGGTTCAAAAGACGTTAAGGCAGTCAGGAATTACAAGGCTTAGAACTTACTTAGACATAGAGAATGGCAAGACTTCACAGTGAATGTATGGACATTGGGTCTCAATCAGCGCCCTAGTTCAGTAGGTTGTGAAGCAGAATATAGTGTACACGAGTTCGGGCACTGGTAAGAACCCTGACTCACTACATACTGGAAAGCTGATAAAAGAATTTCCGGTGGTATGACTACGTACCTGCGTTGTCCAAAAATGTAAATGTAAATGTAAATGTAAAACTTCGTAATATTTAAGATTTATATGTTATATAAATTTGTTCGCTTAATCACCTGCGTTTCTGTCATAATATGTCAAGCAGGATCGTACGCTAGCTAGTGGATTTTAAAAAAAAATGATCATTAAACACTTAAAAGTCGTTAGACTCGAACACACCGTCAGATAAAGTTAAAATCACTAGCGTACGTAATCATTTCAGCTACAACAATAAAAAGCTACTTACGCTCGTAGCCGAAAGTTGGCTGAGAGTTTGTCTTTTTTTTTATTCAGAAAACATGATGTCATTTCCATTACGGGAACATAACGAGCATCGATGCTCCCTGGTTTTCACGGTGCATTGTGGGATTTTTTAGGGAGTGACCGTTCCAGTGCACTGGAAGGATTTTGAGATTGAGACAGCCCTTAAAATGGCCGCCTCCCCGACCCCGCCCTGATTGAGACGCACCCGTGAACTGCTTAAACGCTTTAAAACCAGGAAGTGTCCAGGAAGTGAATGTTAGAGGTTGGGCTAGTATTCCAGTGATTGTGACCTCTGCTGGTGGGGAGAGGAAATGTCCCGAGTCATGTTACGCACACGATCTTAAACGTTTTGTGCACAGGAAACCCATCAGTACAGATTTATTTCATGAGCATAATATTACTGTAAACGTTTAAATAGTGTTTATTTATTAGAGACATACAGCGTTCTATTCGCGACCTGTTCGCTCCAAGTCTACTTCAGTTACACTGTACTTGTTTGTAAAGTTTGGATTAAACCTGTTCAGTTCAAAATTTTGACATTGATGATGGATGTCCACCACTGCAACAACAACAACAACAACAACAACGACAACGACAAAAATACCCCTGACTATGCTTCCTGAACTCCACTTTGAGAACCACTGTTCTATTTAAGATTTTATCTACCAAACAATAATCTTTTTTTTTTTTTTTTTTAAAAATCGGGTGTATCCTGGATCCAAAACAACAAGCAGAAAAATATTTTGAGACGACGGCTTGCCATCACTCTTCCGGTCTCCAGACACGAGACAGGGTTTGACAAATGTCAAGAAGTACGTGAATGTGAAGAGAGATAAATATGACATATTTTGAAGATCTGAACACTGCTTAAAGAATACAACACAACAAATGTCTTTTTTTTTTTTCTTTTCAAATACATTACTACATTTTTTCCCCCTTGGGGGTGTACAAACTTTTGTATTTGACGGTAAATCTCTACATTTTCCTTCCTCAGACCCATGTCACCAAAACAAAGTAACCTCAACCGACTGTTATGCAGTGACTAAGAGCTTCATCCTCAAAAAATCACCCTTGATTGACACAACAAACCATTTAAAAAAAAAAAAAGATTTAAGAGGAAGTCGTATTGCTTTTGAACTCGGTGATTCACTGTCCTCGGTCCAAAATGTCCATCTGTGCGTTGTCCTTCCTGGCAAGTCTAGGGGAAAAAAAACCAGTTTGAAAGCTTTTCATTTTTTCCCCCTTTCCCGCTCGAGTAATTCATCAGTCATCTGGCACCTCCATTCGCCCCACGTCGTCCCTTAGAAACCTTAAATATGTTATCGTTCATAAAGTGGACAGGGCCGGCTGTATATCAGCGCAGCACGAACGGCGTATCCGCGGGGCCTGTGTTTGACATTTCGTATTGAGACGGAGGTATTGTGTGTAAGAGAGACGTATGTGCGGCGTTACGTCGGCCGACAGCCGACGTATAAACGCTTCGGCCAATACACCAAAGGCTTTTTAAGCGATCCGAGCGACGGCCGTGCAAATAAACAACAGCGAAATGAACTCACTCTCACATCTGAGAAGTTTTGCATCCAAAACCGGTAATAAACGTATCAACACCGGCTAATCGTGTGTGTTATAGTCGGTAATAAACACACAATAAATCATCATTTATTCAGAAGTACAAACACCGGGCTGTAAATCAGCAGCGTCGACGCAGGGCTTTGTGTTCTGGACCGGAATAAAAACTTGATCTTAATATTGTGTGTGATTTAAAGTTCAAATGTTCTACAAATGAACCGGGTGTATTTAATAATGAGTCGCTATACCACAGTGCTACTGAATTCTCTGTTCTGATGTTTCACAGGTGATTATGCGCTTTATATAACAGCAGTTCTGACAGTAGTTCCAGCTACAAGATTATATCCAGCTATATTCAGGTGCTGTCGTTTCTATAGTAACAGCTTACCTTACATGGATGCTGAACATGAGCAGAGTTAAAAAAAAGCGTGTAATAGTTGATATGTTTAAACTTTCTATGAGGAGGCATTTATTTAATATTTAAGGAAGGAGTCTCCAGTGCGAGTGCTTATATATATTTATATATTGGTAAATAAACAATTGTAACTATATCGTCCATCTTGATTATCGATTATCGATTATCACACCCATATTAAAGTGTTGAAGTGTTGAAAATTGAACTCGTTTGTTTAAAGTTCGAACTAACAGACCAGATGCTGGTTTTTTCCCCCCAACACTTCAATTCCATAACCCGCTGTAGCTTCGTTTTCCCGTTCTTGGCTGACGGGAGTGGAAACCGATGTGGATTTCGGCTGTTGTAGCCTGTCCACTTCAAACTTTGTTGTGCGTTCTGAGATGCTTTTCTGCTCACCATGGTTGTAAAGAGTGCTCATTTGAATTACCTTAGCCTTCCTGTCAGCTAAGGTTCTTCCAGCTTTTTTTGTTTTTGTTTTTTTCACCATTCTGTGTAAACTTCAGAGACTGTTTCGCATGAAAATCACACAAGATCAGTGGTTTCCGAGATACTCAAACCAGCCAATCTGGCACCAACACCATGATTTCATGCTCCTATAGCATCCTCCAGCATGCCACTGAGAAGTATATAAACTGACGAGTGTTACGCTTAAACATACTGGATATACTGTGGATATCCAATCAATTCTGTTTTGTGAATTTTTATTTTTTTTTAATCTAGTTATTGGACTGGAAATAAACAGATACGCTATATCCAATGACCGCTACCTCAGTCATGGAAAAAAAAAGTGAATAACCCAGACATGTTATCTGCTTGAATTTTCCTAATATTTCAAGCAACCTCAACCCAGGGAAGTCAATTACATCTGAATAAAACCCAAAGCCACATTTACAAGGGCAATGAACTGTTCACACATTACATTTCAAACCACTCGAGCTTGCTCCGAACACGACGCACTCGGCTTAGCGTCCGCTCAGAGTCATAGCTAATAAAACATACACCAAAAGGCTAAACTGAATCATTTCCCCCAACACGGCTCAGACGCCAGGCAGCGACGGCTAAATCAATGGAGACTAAACGCATCCTGAGCTCGGTTTCTCCAAGATGAATTTCTTCCTTTTTGGCCAAAGGAGCAGATTTTTTTTTATTTTTTTATTTTTTTTAACGTGCCCATAAAACAATATGGAGCATGGTTGCCAGATACTGGGTCATGGATTGTTTTTTTTTTTTTTTTTTTTTTAAACATCTGGGTCTTCATGTTCCACAAGCGAACCATGTAGAACGACTCGGGTTCTTGTGGGCAGAATAAAATGCGAACCATCTGGTGCCCACCACCGATCCATTAAATGCGTTGAAAATCAGAGCTTTTTCATTCAGCGTCCGGAGAGAATTCGGAGAAAGCTGCGAAAAGCTTCGCTGTAGACGTTGTTGATCTGACCCTGAGCAGCAAAGCTCCAGATGTGCCCTGAAACGCCTAATCATTCTCTCCCAACTGGAAGAAAAGGGTAATGTCTCATACATTGCGTACTCCGTTCTGTGGCAACCTTTAAGGAAGTTGACGATCGTGTAATAAAATTCCCCTGGAGCTCAGCGCTCTTTTGAACAGGCACCAAGCCATTTGACACACTCAATAAAATGAAGCATTCCTGATCCCCCTCCCCTCCTTTTTTCTTTTCACACATGAGACTTCAACTAGATAAATAGTTTATTGCTTTCAATCGCATAGACAATCAATCATAACTCGGTGCCACGTACCGTACGTTACTGGAATGACGGTGATATGGAAATCTTTAGAAAGCACGGAGAAAAAAAAGAGCCAGTCCAAACCATAAAGAGCTGTCAGAACACAGAATAATAAGAAGAAGAATAAGCTAAAGCTATGCATTTAATAAATTAAACAAATAAACTCCTTGTAATAATAAAAAATATATATATATATATCAAACACATTATGTATGGAAATAATAGTGAAGTATTGTTTTGCCCGTGAATAAGGGTTTTTCGATATTTGAGATTTAAACAACAACAACAAAAAAGTTTGTTAGTAAATCATTTAGTCACAAAAATATAGTGAATCTTATTTATATATAAACATGAAGGGGAAAAAAAAAGCATCCGTTTTTTTTTTTTTATTCATGTCTCTAAATTACATCTATGATACATTCGGTATTTACACAGCCTTCACTCGATTGCAGTGAGTCAGTCATCCTTCAGAAAATGAAGAATACATTAAAAGAGAATGTACAGCAGTGTCTCGGAATGACCTGTAGAGTCTTTCTGAAGCGCCGCAGGACGTCGCGAGGTCAAGCTTCGAGGTCAGAGAGACGCTTTAGAGGCTTAAAGGGAAACCAAGGAGCATGATAACATGCAGGCACAATGTGAGCGTGATGAAGGAAGCCCCTCCCATTATGGGCATGGAGCCTGAGAATGTCCTGTCGTGATCGGACCTCCCGTGATCTCGTGACTCGTCCTGGACCGTGATGTAGCCGTTCATGATGCGGACGACTGCCGGCGGCGGTTCCTGCGTTGTGCTGTGAATAGAAAAGAAATCAGATTACGACCGTGTTTTGTCTGTAGAAGTGTTTCAGATCCTGGACATCCTGTTTTGTTTTGTTTTCCCAACGGGAAATGGATGTGGGTTACGTATAAACATAATTTTGGAACTTTTTAAGAAACCTCACTGCACCCACGAGGTATTCAGTAGTCATAGATATTTTTTTTTTGATCGTTCGAGTCAAACATCCTGTTACTTTAACTGTTATTTTTAAAAACAGTGTATATAGATTTAAAAAAAAACACACAAGAAGAAGAAATGATGTCCTGTTTGCACTGTGTTTTCCCCCCAAACGCTTGTTTTGTGTTGTATTTGTGTGTTAATTTTTGCGGTCTGTTAATGACAAACACCTGATATGTACTGAATTAGTACACTCCACACTGCCTTAAGCGCTCTCGTCCCTCCTGATCCCAACAAATAAACAGTTCTTTGAATTCAACATCTCTGAAGGTTGACGAAACCCTACCGCATTTGTGCTGGTTCTCCAAATACACTCTCTCGCTTCCAAATGCAAGGAGAAGAAGGTTATCCAAAGCGAATTACAATTGAGACAGGTCCCGGCATTGGTGATCCTGGGATTTGAACCCTTGGCCTTCAAATCCACTGATCTGCCACTACGCTGCTAATTTTCTTCGTTTATATTCCCAACTTTTTTTCCTCTCAATCCTAGCCAGGATTGTTTCTGGCTCTTACTTAGCTCCAAGCCAGCACCAGTTACGCTACAGCTTTCCTGCCTTTCCACAAATATATTTTCGGACCTGCAGTTTTTTTGGGACCCGTGTTCAATGCTTAATCCTTAATTAAAACCTTCAAAAGTTTAAAGGAGGTCAGAGGGATCCTTGTGGTAAATGAGAAAATGTTAGCCACCAATATTGGTACCACATGAAACACACACTTCAATATTCAGGAAACACCAAATATGGTCGTTTTCCTCCATGTCCTGCTTGTAGTTAATAATATTTACTTTGCGTTGATCGGCTTTGGTTGCGACACACGTTTGGGTGCTTGATGTCGTCACGTTTCGTTCACTTTTCCTTAGCTAGCTTTTCCATGTTTCGTTCTCTTCTTTTAAATCTTTACTCTGAATGAAGGTTTACTTGAGCTTGATTTGAGTCTCCTAATGCTTACTGACAGTTAGCATCAGGCCATGCATCAAAGCAATAGCAAAAAAGCAGCCATTCATCCGCCCAGTGCAAACCAAGGGGTCGGGGAAGGGGGTTGCAGGTTTTTAAAGCTACAAACGGGCGTGGATTTTGAAAAAACGATGATGAAAACGCACAAACATCCAACACCGACACTTTCCAGTCGAATTGTTTGTAATAATCCATCATGACACGGCCAGGCTTGTTGTGCAAGGTTATGAAACGAGCAGTCACAATAAATATGGTGATTTTCCATTCAAACGGAGGGAGAGGGGAAAAAAAATAAATCTGTTGATTTGGGTAAACGTTTGGCATGAGTCTAGGTTAGCCCGCTTTGTGCTTTGTGAAACAGAGGAGAAAACGACGAATAAATTGCTTTAGTCTCCAGTTTTTTTTTTTCTTTTCCAAAAGTGAAATCACATCCACTTCCTCAGACTCTGTCAACAGTTTCTGCAGACCGATGGGACTCGGAGGTCCAGCTAGTTTTTCCCCTTGTCTTTATGAGTCCAGCTGGCTAAACCACGACAGCTTGTACACGTTAGTTTAAAACTGTAGACAAATTAATTTGACAGGTTCTCTAGAGTCCTGGGACGATGACGGACATATATGCGTGTGGAGGGGAGGAGAGAGAGAGAGAGAGAGAGAGAGAGACACTAGTTTCTCTATAATAAGACCCCTGGACAACAACTTGCTAGCAAAACGTTTGGGTCCCAGCTGAGTTTCTCTGCTGCAGGTAAAAATAAATTCTGTGTATATATTATGAAAATATTGTTTGCTTTTACAGTCTGGGTTTCACCTGCTGTGGAGCACCAGAGTATATTTTAATAATGAGTCTGTTAAAGGGATATTTTTGCTCTAGCGTAGGCGATTGAAAATATACATAGACCATCGGGTGGAGTTTTTACACGGATGTGTGTCTTAGAGTTGGTAGAAATCCCCCCCAAAAAACACATAAAACAGGGGCTTAAGTGATCGAAATCAAATTTACACTCGCACGATAGTTATTTAGTTTAAGTACTGATGATGAATGAGTCCCCTAACTCCTGAGTCCCCTAAGTCCCCTAACCCCTTACAATGGTTTATTCAATTAATGTGGTTTATTATCAATAACCTCTTGATGTAAGATCACTTGTCTGAATTGACTGATTTCCCATATTAACCCTGAGAAAACGCTGAATGATGGATGCCTCGTCCTTCATTTTCATTTTCTCCGAGGAAGTCCTCAGGTTTCAACTGTTGGTCCATGGGCGTTCACATGGGAAAGGATCCTTCTGTGTCTCAGATTGAGAGGCCAGTTCAGGCAGAGGCAGTGCTGCAGGGGGATGATGGGACTGCAGTCTCATGTGTATGTACGCATGCATGAAGTGTGAGATGTGATAGCGGAGGAGCCTCCAGGACTCTCAGATGAACGTAACACCTGCGTATCCGAGACTGACGGCTTCCTGCCAGACCCTGTCCTCTCTTGTCGTTTCCTCAAGCTAAACACCCCTAACCGACACTGTATGCACTATATACCGAGTACAGCTAGACCAGGAACTCTCGCTTCACACGGAATACGAGGAAGCATCCGGAAACGCTTTGCGCGATGGAAATGGATAGCGTCCTATAATCGTGTCACCTGTGAAATGAGGAACAGAAATTCTTGAATTTCACCTGGAGAACTGACAGAAATCTGCTAACTGAAAATAACCTTCAACCCTTGCTAAACTTGAAACTGCTGGGGTTTTTTTTTTTTTTTTTTTTGTCTGGGGATTTTTCTCTCTGCATATTCTCACACACAAAAGGAAATCAAGTACTAGGGTGGCCCCTTGAGCCCTTGAGGGCCTCTCGAGCAGCTACAGGTTAAGCTTCTTGATCAAGTGTGGTAGTACAGAACAGTGGCCCTGGTTCCCCTGTGAACCCCCAGCTAATGGTTTACGCTGGTCAACCTTCTGCGACTTGAACTTACAGTCCTCTGGCCATAGGTGCAGGTCCTTTACCACTGAACTACCCCATTTAGCTACAATCTTAAAAAGGGGTTAACATTGACCTCATTTGGCTCAGGTTTTTAACCAAAGCAACTTGCAACAACTGAGAGAGGATTAAGCTGAGCAGGTGAGGGCAAAGGACCTTGCTCAAGGGCCCACCAGTGGCAGCTTGGTGGTATGGGAGTTGAACCTTCAACCTTCCAATTGAGAGGATGTCTTAACCATCTCGAAGGGTTCTATCATCTTAAAAGTTTCTTCAGTTGACCCATAACGTCTTCCCTGTCAGAAAAGGTACTAGGTAGAAAGCGAAATTGTTAACCATGTAACGAACCCTAGACCAACCCCTTATTTGGTAGTGTTCATGCTTGACTGGGAGATGCCAAACAAACCATGATGATAACTCGATTCCTATAAAGTCCTAGCCTCAGTCTTAAGGGTATCAACGATATGAAAGGTTCGATCGTTCTGCTCAACCCACCTTTCCTCCATACGGACCCAGAGGTCATTGAACTGCCGGTGTCGTTGCTTCTTAAGCCTGTTGCGCCGTTTCTTCTTTAGCTTGCGCTCCACCTTCTCGAGAAGCTCCAAGCTGTCTGGGAGCAGCAAGTGGGGTGGAAGATCCTCCTCCTCCTCAATGGGGCGCCATTCTCGGTCTTCATGAAGGAAGGCTTCCACTGGCGACTCCACATCCGACGCGTTGTCGTCTGCTCCGTCTGTAGGACGGCCGGATCTCTTGCCACTGAGGGAAGGAATGAAGAGGAGTTGAAAGAAACGGTCTGATTTTACAGATTAGGCACAGATTAGGTCTAGTCCTGGATTGCAGTGTGGTTAATGGGCGTTTTCCTCGATGGAAAGCCTTTCAAGTCTAAAACTACGCATAATTGCTGAACGGAAAGCCACCATGACATGTCTCACTGGTGCTGGAGTTGGTTGAAAGAGAACCGGTTTATGAAAATTGGATTCTGTGAAAGAAGAGTTTACTTGGACACTCTGTTGAACAAACGATCTAGACAGTTCAATCATGACCACGTTGAAAGCTTGTAGAATTGTCCTTTTTTTTTCCCGACCAGACATTTTCATAATTCAAGAGGAAGCATCTGAAACATGCATCACATCAACAGTGAGCCAGAACCTCGATGGTATTTTCTCCATTTGGGACTATATGAAAGCCCTAATTCTCTGAGGTTTGTGCATTTTTGGGGTGGGAAGCGAAGATGGGATTGATGAAGCAGGATCCTTGCTTTCTGGAGATAAAAAAAAAGACAGCATCTGCTTCTAATCGGAGCTCAATCTGGCTCCAAGAAACGCAAATGCATGTGGCTTCTAATGGTGTCTGAAACATTACAGGCATGTATTATAGCGGCAATGGTGCAAATAAGTCGGGACGCCAAACTTTCTCCGAATTTTTACATCGGAACAGACTGGACCGCAGGCTTCCAGTGTCTCCTCCAATCTGGCAACCCATCCATTTTTTTTTTTTTTTTTTTTTAAATATATAAATGCCTCTGTGTGTGCTTGGCGTGTGTATGTGTGGGTGCTTATGTAAGAGGGGAAGCAGAAGAAAGAGAAAGAGACGAGGTGGAACAGCATTCTGTCCACTCCCTACATATTTCAGATGATGACTTGATAAAGGGATGAGATGTTTTTCTTGGGTGTCCAATGACCATCCACACTTCTTGTGTGTGTGTGTGTGTGTGTGTGTGTGTGTGTGTGTGTGTGTTTTATGGAGCGTGAGAAGGGAGTAAGACATTTAGAGGAGAAAGCAGAACGGAGAGATGAGTGAAGCGATTGAGTTATCTGATTCGGAGTCAGAGATAGCCACCCAGAAAGGAAAGAGAAACAGCTGAAGTATTAAATTCTCTGTGCATAAATTCCAGGAGCTTATAACCTTATAGATTTTTGTTTGTTTGTTTGTTTGTTTAAAGAAATAAATAAATAAAAGGGGAAAAATGGGGGGTGGACTTTAAATCCGACATCGTGACGTTTAAGCGCTGCTCCCCTGTGCTTCCACGACTTTTTATAGATTGTAAGAACTTCACATTAAAACTGATCTGTTCCTCGTTGTAAACTATATATATGCAGCATATAATGGTGGCTTTGTAGTACAGGTTAGGGTAAGGACACGCAGACTCCAGGAAGCATTAGCATGATCACAGGTATCGCTACGGATACGGAAGGGATCGTACGAATGTACGACCGCTCCAAATGCGTCTTCACAGCTGATTATATACGTGTCGATTGATATTTTTGAGCAGCAGTTGCGCTCTAACAGTGGACGTTCTTAAAAAGCTCACCGAAGTCATCATTTTCAACGCTCCAGATGTTAAACGCTTTCCCTCGGTCTGTTTAATTAGCTACAAGATACTACAGTGAGAAACAGGACCGAGCAATCAGTAAACGAATTTTTTATAATCCTTTCCGTATGAAAGCTACGAGCCAGCTAGCTATACGCTCTGGTGACATCCGAGGAGAAAAAGAAAGCTAGATAGATCTGGTTTTATTAGATCAAATCTAAATTTCCTCCTATTACTAGCACCTTATTTTAATCCCCCCCCCCACCATTGTTCATTCCTTGCTACGCCACTTAGCATGACTCCTGGCATGATGTAGGACGCCAACGCTTTGAAAAAAAAAGAAGCTAAAACTGACCAAGCGCTGTCTTGGGTCTGATTTCAGAATTTGTCGTGTCTTGTTACTCGTTTTATCACGTCGCACCATGGTTCTGGACTGGAGCACGATCAATCCTCGCTCCTTCTTTCCGTTCTTCTGAACTACTTCGGCAGAGTCGGTCAAAATCCGACGGGTTCGCGTGTCACTACGTAGCGTAAATAGTTGTATTTTAGAATGAATAGCTGTGATATTATTACCAGATTTATACCGAGCTTCTCAGACTGGCTTTTATTTCCGTTCTCTAAGGATCGCACGATTGAGCAACACGTATCAGGTTCTGTGAATGTTGTGGCACAGTTAGAGTTAGTGTTAAAAGTGCACACAAAGGCTCCATTCTGGCCCACAGCTGGAGAACCGGCAGAACCTCTGCAGTTGATTATATGGAGTGGTTCATTCAGGCAGCGTGGGATCGCCGATCTGCGCCCTGTTCAGGTCGAAATGAACAACTCGACACTTTTATGACATTTTTCTCCAGTATGCAACTTACACGCAGCCCAATTTCTCGAAAAGATACTTTCCTTTTTCTATCGGGCATCTCATTATTATTTTTTGCATCCCGCATTGAAATATAAGTCGATATTATTATATTACATCGTATTATTTGATCCTTGTAAATCTTGTACTTTACAGAAACAACGTGAGATAATAATAATCAAAAGGTTTCAAATGATTGGTGTTTGCAAATCTGAACTAAAACGTCATTTCAGTCGCCGTTTCTTCCTTCTGAAAAAAAAAACACACCCACCCCAACTCACTGGGAAGTCATAACGTATCGTACAGATGCATCTAACTCGAACTTTAATCTTGGTACCGGGTTTAAGGGTCAATTTTAAATAAATTCATTCAAATACAATAATATATGTCTATTTTATACAGCTCTACTATATACGGTTGTGCTCATAAGTTTACGTACCCCTTGCAGAATCTGCAAAATGTTAATAATTAAAAGAAAAGGTGGATCTTGTTTGTTATTTAGTCCTGTCCTGAATAATCAATTTCACATCACACATGTGTACATACAGTCCACAAGACATTTACACAAACGAACCGGTTCAAAAGTTCACACAAGCTCGATATTTAATCCCGTGTGTCGTTACCTGGATGGTCAGCGACTGTGTTTATGTTCTGTGAGAGATCTTCATGAGGCCCTGAGCAGTTCAACTGCCCACTGTTCTTCAGAAAAATCCTCCAGGTCCGGCACATTCTTTACTTTTCCAGCACCTTCTGCATATCCGACTCCTTTCCAACAGCGACTATATGACGTCGAGATCCATCTTTTCACACCGAGGACAACCGAGGGACTCGTCTCATACATGACTATTAAGAATCAGTGTAAACTTAAAGCGTGATTCCTATAAATAAATGATCTGAGTGAACCGTACATGTTTTTACTACGCAGTGAACAGAAGACGGTATTATAGGGTATTTTGACACTGACTTGCCTAGACTTTCTCCACTGTACAGCCCATCAAGATTGGTTGGAAAGTTAGCGCTTTAACAGCAACGAACCTACAGTTTACGTCACACTATAATGGCTACAGAGATCCTTGATTGAGGCCAAAGAGCCACGACCCTGACTCTGATCTTACTCGAAAAATGCTGCCCCTCTGACACACGGTTTATTTTTGCAGCCAAATCGCCACCATCGCAGCTCCAAATGGCTCAATTAGGTGATTAGCGGATTACAGTCAGCTGCCGCCATTAAACATCGCCCGCTTGGTTTGCTCCCTGGTTTGTTGGCTCAGGCTGGTTCTGGAAGGAAGCCGCCAATGAAGCAACCTCGAACTCGTCTTTGATGACGGACAGAGACGTGGATGGACATGGAAAAAAAAAACAAAAGGGAGGCTTATTACCGGGGAAATTTTCCAATTATTCACAGACCAGGCCGAACATCTGTTTCGGTGAAATCGCATCAAGCATCATCAAGCGGAGCGCTCGCAAAAACAATCTCCACTGGATTTCCAGTCCACGAAAATGGGCCTTCGAGTAAATAAACAAGACGCAAAGCCTTCGGGGGCAGAGCTAGCTCGCAAGCGAGGCGGTGGCACGTGTAACGTTACACCGCTGTAACTTGTAAAATATGGTCGAACAGGCTTTTAAGCATTTCACAGGCTTTAGGAGAAGGTCATGGAGCGATGGCAAATTTGTACCGAGCATGTCCGCTTCCTTCTCTTCCTGCTCTCCGTTTTTGGGTCTTCCAAGGGTCTGAGGGAATTCCAGCCAAAGAACCGAATTTCAAACCGCAATAGCTTGTGAGCTAATTGTGTTGACGCTGTTAGGAAATATAAGAGCACAGATTAGCATGCTCGTGGGTCTGAGAGTGTTTAAGAAACATTATACTCCCACCGGAGAGCGGGATCAAGGATGTGGGCTGGGAACAAAAGCTAAAAACAAGGAATTGCACAAAAATTGTCAAATTAAATATGCTTTCGCGAGGTCCCTCCGTGGTTTTCTCAGAAGTAGGGATATCTATAGAACCGTCTTGGTCACGGTGGTTCGGTTACAGTGGTGTTAAAGTTTTCTGATGGCAAACTGGATGTGTGTGTGTGTGTGTGTGTTTCAGTGTGTGTTACCTGTTAATGGGCTGGCCAGCTGGCGTGTGCTCCACCTCGTAGCCTTGGCTTCTCAGAACATCGATCACTGTGTTGTTGCCCAGGAAGTGACCTGCAATATAAACACTGGCTCAGTCAGCAGGCAGTCAGCTCGTCCAACACACAGCCCGAAGGCCTGCCTGGCAAACTGATAATTCCCCCATGCGTAACTGGATACAGCGCGGGACCGACGACACACAATGGAGCAATATTTCACAACCTGGCCTAAAGAGCTGACCTGAATAAACACACATCGGTGCTTGTCAGTTTACAGGAAGCGAGTGTTTGACACGAGCACCTCTGTCAAAGGTCGAAAAAACGCACCGGTTTACAGGCAACAATGGCGTAGCGTAAGTAATCCCTCAAGCCCTTCAGCCTCTCTGAGGTTTGGAGATCCCCTACAACAATAGCATGTAGTAAGCCTCGTCTATGTTTGGCTACAGAGAAAGAATGGGATTTGATGTTTATGCCTTACGGCTCTCCCGGCGCAGTGCATCGTGGGATCAATTGGTACTTTTGAGACTAAACAAGGACTGAGAGCGAATCCTAATTTACACGAGTTCTACTGAGACATATTATATTGCGTATCCGCCTGACAGGCCATTAAAAAGTATTATAAGACGGCGCCATTCAACGCTTGATTCTGATCGGTCGGTTGATTGGTGTGGATCCATTTTCTCGAACAAGCAGCTCGACTCCGGGTTGGAAGGAGTCTCCAGTGTCAGCGCTTTGTCACACTTTTGCACGTGGGAAAATCATCAACATGGAGGGCTTACCACTAGAAATGACCGTAAACAGATGAAAAAGTATCATATTGTCGATCGTTAATGAATGAAAACTTGCTGCGGTGTAAGAGGAATAAAACACACTGCATACCGGCATTGATTGGTTTCCCGTAACAGCACTTCCTGGTGTGTTTTTATGAATAAATATGCAGCCAAGGAACACTTTGATCTCAGTTTCAGGCGAGGCTTCATCCAAAGTTTGATATGTTTGGACAAACAACACATCATCTGGCACGAGGACGTCCTTCTAGAGATTTAAAGTCGGCTAGGAGTAAATGGTTTTTACATAAAGCATGGAGTCGACCCTGAGGTGCTCCTCTGCGAGCGGAGCGCTGTGGGTCAGGCGTCACGGCCTGATGAAAGACCAGGCTTTCGTTTCTGCTGTACGGCTGAGCTGCTCGGGACAATGTGGCCCCGTTTCCTTTGTGTGACAGAAGGAAGGAGCAGAGAACCTGAACCCACAATGCCTTGCTTTACCTTTGGGGCAGCCTGGGGGATGCAGGTCATAGTTGACCGTCTCACTCGCCCCCGTATCTCTTACTCTCTTTCTCTCTCTCTCACACAAATACACAATAGATGTGTGTGATGGTATGCTGATATGGAAATCTAATTACGATTTGTTTTTGTCCGCTATACAAGTCCCTGTGAACGAGGAACTACTGTCCGAGCTGCTGTTATAGGAAATGAATCAACACCTTTGATTAACTGTTTGACCTAGACGTTCCCTGTTGTAATGATGAGAAAGTATTTAAACTACACACACATACACATACGCATATGCAGAACCCAGCTGATGGGGATTAATGCGTGGCTTTAAGCGGGAAGCTCCCAGCTTTGTGCTCTGAGATTTATCCTTTAAGCCGCTCTCTGTTAGTGATCACCGACTGCTGGACCTCCCAGCTACAGTCCCGGAGCTTGCCAATGACAGATCAGAGGAAAAACAACAGCATTCAGAGATGAAAGTTGTTAGTGAAAGCTGCTTTTATAAAAGCAACAGTTTGGCCCAGTCTTTTATAGCAGTTAACATTAGGATTTGGGCTGCAGCTGCGAGCTCGGCTCGCTCCGCATCGCTCCACATCGCTATAAAAGGGCAACTTTCAAACCCGGAGAAACCCGAGCGAGGCACGATGGATATGAGGGTAATAATAATCGTCACGCTTTCTGCCGTTCGGATTGGAAGGACGTCTTGGTGACAGGTATTTGGCGCCAAACAGCACTCGAACGTCGCAGAGTAAACCGATATTCCATTAGCGGATGATGTGAGGTCATGAAATCAAACGTTCGCTTTTCCACTATTAATCTGAAGCGAGTCCGCGGCGCTGCAGTGAATACGGGGTGAACACCCGCCAATCAAAACCCTGCCTGTAGGGGGTGACACGAGATATTTTCTCAATCTGTCAAAACCTGTGGTGGGCAAGTAGTGAGCGAAAAAAATGACAGGCTGTTAAATGAGTAAGCGCATTCAGCGTGTAACCACAGGGAAGTGTGTGGAACGCAGCACGGGTCCATTAGCGTGTATTGTAAACATACAGCCGTTCTGTAGTCTCTTATTCCACACGGTTGTTGGATTCTCGATTCGGATTGGTCAGGAGGTTTTGAACAGCAGCTCTGACATGAGATCCAGGTCCAAGGTTTATATCAACACGCTCGTTTTAATACGTTATCGTTTCTATAGTAACAACTTACTCAGGGGGGACGTTCAGCAAAACGTGCGTAATCGCTGATATGTCGAGGAGATGTTTTCTGGGAGGAGTCTCCGGTGTCAGCGCTTCGAAACGGTCAGAGGTAGTTTTAACCCGTTAACCTTCTTCTCAACCGTTCGGTAGAGCACATTTTGAGTCACTACGTCTTACTGCACTTAACTCAGCCTGACTGAGCCTGACTTGCGACATCAAAACCAAACCTATAAACGTTGCTTAGATTCCGACTAATGGGTGTGAAAGTGCTCGAACAGTGGTTCTCTTGCAGCCCTCCGTTTTATTCCTGACCTGCTGCACCGGAGAAAACAATTTCACCTCCAATCTAACACACCTGCCTCGAATAAGGGATCCTACAAGTACAGCCCTGTATAGTGAAAGCAAGCTTACTAGATCTGGTCTGGAAGTAAATTATCCACGGTGGTCGATGTCCAGGAGCCGTTTACGGTGGGACAGAGATCGGCCCTCCAGGACGGGGGCACGAAGGGGCAGCATCTCCTCCAGCTCGGGGTCACACACTCGCCTGTCGGTAAACACGGCACTGTCCCGCGCAGGAACAATCTCCAAAACCAACACTGCCACACACTCGAGAAATGTGTCCATCCAACTCAGGAATGTGGGAGAGAATTTTTCTTGAGAGACGGCCACTTTCCACGTTTCGGTCTTACGGTTTATTACCAAAATCAATCAGGAAAACAGGTGTTTAAGAGAACGCTGCATGATTGAGTTGTTTCTGTGATTTGGCGAGGAACCGGTCAGCGGTATGATAACCGAGTTTTCTGGGTTTAAAGCAAATCTGTGGCAATAATCATCCGTAAAACAGACAGGACCGGCTGCTGTGCTGAGGTTAGAAGTAGCCGAGGGGAAAAAAGTGCAAAGCGAACGATGTCTCCGAAGCTTCTCAGACACTCCGATCGTTTAAAACGTCTGGTAGAAAGTGAAGGTGGCTGTAAACATGTCTCCTGTAGAACTGATTAAGCTTCTTGATGGATGTGTTTGTGCCCAAAGGAACCTTTCCAGGAACTTAGGAACTTTTTTTTTTTTTTTTTTTCGTTCCTAGAGAAAACCATTCTATCTAGCTTCCAGATGTCTATGAAGACGGGAAAATACTTTATTTAATAAAAATATTTTTTATATACAATTTTTAAAAAAAAGATTTAGTTTGAATTTTTTTAAACTTTGTCTTTATTACTTAATCTCATACTACATTTTATTTATTTATTTATTTATTTATTTATTTATTCTCTCGTTTTCTTTGACAAACTCTGCGTTATGTGTTTTTTTTTGTTTTTGTTTTTATTGCATTGG
The DNA here is from genome assembly GCF_023375685.1 of Ictalurus furcatus. Taxonomy (NCBI): domain Eukaryota; kingdom Metazoa; phylum Chordata; class Actinopteri; order Siluriformes; family Ictaluridae; genus Ictalurus; species Ictalurus furcatus. The sequence goes on from NC_071282.1 coordinate 16,561,540, forward strand.
TTTATTGTTTATTTGGTCTGTTAATTGTTTATTTGATCTGTTAATTGTTTATTTTGCCTGTTAATTCTTCGTTTTGCTTGTTCGATGTTTATTTGATCTGCTTATGGTATATTCGGTCTGTTACTTGTTGATTTTGCCTGTTTATTTTTTATTTCGCTGTTTATTTATTTTTTTTTATTTGGTCTGTTAATTGTTTATTTGATCTGTTAATTGTTTATTTTGCCTGTTAATTCTTCGTTTTGCTTGTTCGATGTTTATTTGATCTGCTTATGGTATATTCGGTCTGTTACTTGTTGATTTTGCCTGTTTATTTTTTATTTTGCTGTTTATTTATTTTTTTTATTTGGTCTGTTAATTGTTTATTTGGTCTGTTAATTGTTTATTTTGCCTGTTAATTCTTCGTTTTGCTTGTTCGATGTTTATTTGATCTGCTTATGGTATGTTTGGTCTGTTACTTGTTGATTTTGCCTGTTTATTTTTTATTTCGCTGTTTATTTATTATTTTTTTTATTTGGTCTGTTAATTGTTTATTTTGCCAGTTCATTTTTGCTTTATCTGTTTCTTATTTTATTTTGTCTCTAATTTGTCTGTCTGGAAAAACACATATAAGGTTGAAACATATTGATATGAAGGTTTCTAAAGGTTTTCTTTTAAGGAATACTCCTGAAACCAGGGTCAAGTTTAGTACACCGGTTGTATATTCAGAGAAAATACTTTCATCTAGCACCCTAAAGGGTTCTTTAGTCTTGTCTCTCTGGGGCAACACATAAAAATTCAAAGGTTCAGACCTATATAAAAGGTTCATTAACGTCTCTCTTAAGGTCTCACAAAATTTAAAGGCGATTAAACTAATGAAAACGTCTTAAAGCATGAGTTTGTACACAAAGGAACCTTTTGTGAAATTTCCACCGGAGACAACAGCACCAGTTTTAATTTGTACACTCTTCTTTTTTATTTATTTATTTATTTATTTATTTTTCCCCCCATCAGGCACCTTAAAAAGTCTCTCGTGTGGTTGCAGGAACGTTTTGAGCTCCTGCTTTACAGTGGAGAACTTCTCTGTAGACCAGGAATCAAACTGAAAATTGTTTCTTAGAGGTTTTTTGGATAGTTAAGAGATCTTTGTTTGTTAATGGATTCTAATTGGAACCTTTCCTGACACGGAAACCCAGCGTTGTTGCCAAATAACTCCTGAGGGTTCTCTGTTTTTTTTTTTTTTTTTAAATAGTGATCGAGACGGAGCCAATTCGCCCAATGGTCACATGCTTGTGAAAATGGAGCCACCGTTTAAAAACTAAAAAGCTCTTCCCACCGAGTGATTTTAAAACTTGTTCTAGTGCATGACCTGCACAATATTACTGGTAAAGTTACATTTCTAAAATGCTTTCGCGAACGAAATTTTTTTAGGCGTCCCGTCGTTCATGCGTCTCAAGTAAATACCAAAAAAAAAAAAAAAGACTTTTACATTTAAACATATTTGAATCAATGCGTTCAACAATCGACAGATATTCAACCTTTACACTCTATCGGAGGTTGTGTGACGGAGTCCGACGTGTGTGTGAGCTTCAGGGACACTCTGAATCACGTGTGCACATGTCGTAGCGATAGCGCTGTAGCTAATCTCCGTCTCGGCTGTCTGGAGCCGCGGAGTGACCGGGCCGTCTGAAACAAAGGTGACTCCAGCCTGGCGCACTGCTCTGCTCTCGACCTGCTCGATACCGCTGTAGCAGTGTGTGTGTGTGTGTGTTGGGGTAGTTGTAGCCCTGACGGAGTGTATAACATTCACACAGCTAATGATGTGCGAGACTGTGTGCATGCAGGTTCCTAAATCATTGCACATGCTCCTGAGGCCACACAGCAAGAGCTGTCGTGTCTATTATATCACCGTTACGGACGTCTTGTCCTCTTCAGAGCTAGCATGTCCAGGTGACATGCACAGAATTAGCTAGAGAAATTAGCTAGCGAACTTTGCTAGCGGTCCATCGAGTAACGCGAGCATCGCTATTATGTTTGAAAGCAACGGATGAAACGTTATATTTCTTTCACAGGCAACCGTTTAACTGCATTCAACAACTGACCACACTTCTCCGTATTGAAGAAACGTCTAATCTAACTTTCTAAAAATGTATATCGGCGTTTTGCGGCTAATTGAGGCTAATCACGCGGCTTTGATTAGCATAAACAAAACTTGTCTGGACTACAAGAGAGGAATTATTGATTTAAGAGCAGTGCTTATCGACTGAACCCACACACCCATGTCACATTTCTAGCTTTTTTTCTTCTTCAGTCTGTCGTGTTCTTGCTAGCGAGCAAGATGCTAGAGATACGGACATAAAAAAGCTTTTATTCAAAACGTCCCTTTGCTTTGCTTTTTAGCAGCACGTGGACCAAGTTGATTTCTTAAGATGACTCTGGCTGTTTGCTTACTGAGTGCTATTCAGCACGTCCAAGCTTTTTCTTTCTCTCTCTCTCTCTCTCTCTCTCTCTCACTCTCACACACACACCAGAGCCTCAGAAAGCAGCCAGTGTCCTCCAAGGCTTCGCTCCAATTATTAGTATGAGTGGCAAGTCTTAAATTGAGTCTCTTTTCCATGTCTTGTAATATTTATATTAGGACTTGTGAACCGGGGGCCGTGCTAAATAAATAAATGGGTAGCGCCTGCGTTTTTGGGGCGTGAGGGCTAGTGAAGGCTGTTTGTGTATGTAGCTCCTGCATAGACCTGGAATTCTGACAAGTCTGTTTGACTGGAACATGCAGACGGAGTGAGATGGAAAAATAAGAGAGCGATTGAGAGATCCACAGGAGTCAAAGGAGAGAAAGTGATGTGAGGAGGAATGGATGAGAGGGGAGATTACAACCGCGTCTCAGTGTGTCTCGATGGTAGACAGTGTAACTACAGCCAGCAAGAGAAAGCATCGGCGATAAAGTGTATAGATGACCGCGGAATAATAAGCAAGAATCCATCAGTTTCGAGTCTTGAATCTGAATCAAGTACATGTTGGTTGAAATACTGAAAAACCCATCGGGCCTAATTTGTATATCAGCTCCTAACACGTCCCCAGAAAATGGCTGCCACATTAACAATGATTGCATTGGAATGATTAGGATCATGGAAATGATATACATTTTTAATACAAAACTTACACTTGCAGCTTTACCTCTAACTGTTACAAAGTGCTGGCACTGGAGACTCCTTCTGTAAATGCAACTTGCAGAAAAACTTACCATATCGACACGTTTTAGCCGTTACTATATATATATATATATATATATATATATATATATATATATATATATATATATATATATATATATATATATAAGCCTGACTCTTAATTTTCTTGTGAGGACTCTGTGAGGAGTCAAAGATCTGAAGAGGGAGAACTGTGTAAACATACTGTAAATGACAGAATAGTGGCCACTCCGGCTCGGTATGAGCGTCTGTGTGTTATTTCGATGGGGGTAGTGCTGACTGGGGTCAAAGGTCAGCAATACATCCATCACATCCATCGGTGTAGCAGCAGCACTTTCAGCTGGTATTGGTGGAAATATCTGCCAGACCAGAAGACCCTCCCAATCCAAAGGGAATCCAAGCACAGCTTTTATTTTATATATATATATACACACACACACACACACACACACACACACACACTTGTACTGTATATATGGCAAGAAACGTGTATAATTCAGCTTTGCCAGTTTTATGGCTTCGTCCTACAGCTACCTGTTGTGTAGTATGTACAACCACATTAACTGTGCAACATAATGACAATATCTGTATTTGTAATATGTCATTTAAACCCAAAGTGGGTGTGGCCTAAACTGGAAGTGATGTGTGCAGGACTGTTGTTTTTTTTTTGTTTTTTTTTTTTGCAGTTATTATTTTTGTTCGTACCTTCCTACAAAATTTCCTAACAAATTCAGTTGGTTCCATTTTCCAAAATATAAACAAACTAGTAGCTTAATTTAAATCTCTGCATCCCGGACCAGGCAGTTACTAAGGATGAATGAATGAATGCTGTAAATACATCATCGGTTGTCCCGTGAGCTTCACATCCGGCTGCTCACCCACCTGAAAATACAAACCTCCCGCTCACATTATTATTATTTAAAAAAAAAAAAAAATGTTGTATCCTATCGGGTCCCAGTCTCCATGCAAACGTCCAACCTCAACCAGATGACCTACAAACCTTTCTGGCAAGGTTACTAAAAGAACAAAAAAACGTTTAGTACCCGTATCTGTATTCGTATCTGTTTAGAACACGATATCTGTTCATTTGGAATAACGCATTCGTATTCACTTACATCCCTAACACACAAAATAACTCCTAACACTGATGAGAAAAAAACGAATCCATCATAGGAGTCTCTCTGTTATACCCATACACTATATTATGGGTGAAATAAATATTATTCGGTTTGACAGCTTGCTAGATGTTAACCACATACAATTCAAATAGACAACATGAATGGTAGGTTCCTCCACGTGTCAGTCAGAAGATAATAACAGGCCCCAGAAGAGAAGGAACGGAAAAGAGGGGGCAGAATAATTGAAAAATCACAGCATGTGCCCTGTGCATGCTAACAGCGAGAGGGAGTATGCGTTTCTCTAGTATTAAGCAGATGCCACTTGTAATAGGTATTTTAGTGCTTGGCAGAAAGAGCAGCACCGAGGCCTGTTTTATTCATCGCCGTACCACCCACAAGGACTGCTGGGATACTTGGGAGAACTTTGATGCTAATGCACATACTATGACATCCCATATTCAGCCTTGTGCTTATGGGCAGATTACGGACTTATTAAACCACAGTCGTTATTTTTGTTCTCTGGACGGACGGCGAGGATTTTTATTTAAAAAATTTTTTCATGAAGCTCAGAGAAGAAATATAACTTAGTGTGATTAGAAACGATATTTTACACCACAGCACCGCTGAATTCTCAAATCCGATTGGTTCAGACTGCAGCTTGATCCGTTCTGGTTTCTATAGCAACAGCGCATTCACACGGACTTGTGTGTTGCGTGATGGACGTTCGACATACAGTAATCTACGCCTGATAACACCACAGGTCAAAACCGTGTCCTTATTATCAAAGTCTCCGTGAAATCAAAACGGACGTTTTTTGTCGCTTTTAGTATGAACGTGTCAGCCTTAATGTTATCGGTAAGCTAGTGTTGCTCCAAAACAAGGAGAAGATCCGCATTTAGAAGATATACGCATTCAAAATTGACAGTCTCTCGCTACCAACGATACGGATCAACCGTTTTGATGACATCATTGTGCACTTCAGCGTCTCGTCAGATTTTCTGTCCAATCAAATGCTCTGTAGAATCTGAAGTGTCCCGCCTCCAACATTAGCTCAGGCTCGCATGTTGTTTCCCACGACATCAAATGTAACTATGAATGGATAAAAAAAAAAGTATTGTGCTGCGCTTTAGTAAATGAAACATTGTCATTAGAGGAAAACATGTAGTGTAAGAAGAATAAAACACTTCAGGACCTGTTGTTACAGGAACGTGATCAACGTCAGAGCGTTAACAGTAACTCGACATGAATTGTTTTCCTATAACAGCACTTCCTGTTGTGCTTTATGACTTATTTCTTTGATTACTTCTGTCAATATCATCAATATATATACTCCATTTTGGACACAGAGCTTAAGGGTAAAGTATTTACGCTCGAGTACGTACACAAATCTTGAAGCCGCTCGGAAAGTGTGTAGTGCTTGCTAACTTCGCCCTGTCTGAGAGGCTCAGCCTTTGATATTTATCAGCTCGGACTCGCTGGCTCCTAGTCTAACCCTTAACTGACCTCGATCAGGCTAACGACAGGTTGAAGCTACCCCCAGCCCCCCCCCCCCACACACTTCCCTTGTCAATGCTAGGCTAATGGGATACTGTAGCCAGACGTAACCGGCCAACAGGTCAAAATAACCACCTTAGTGTCTGAAAGATAGACGGTAATTGTTGGCCCTCGGACAAGTGGGTCCGCTCGGTCGAAATTTATAGCCGTGTAACGTTGGGACCAAATGTATAGCTGTCTAAGCTAAGTGGGTTTCATAAGTGCCCGAAAAATGACAGCGCTTAGTGCTAGCTGACCAGCTAGCGAAGGAACTCTGGAGAACCTGAGAACATGAATGAAACCTGAGAATACCACTAAGACATTCTCGGTACTGCTGAGGTCTGATAGATGTACAGCTAGACGAAATGTTAAGCCGTTAGCGCAGTTATGTTTTTCTGGAACTGCATGATCACGATCATGGAATAACAGTGTCTTATGAAATCAAGCCCTTTGGACTGAACTCTGAAAGCTAGGTTTATTAAAAGGGGAATGGGATTAATTATATATTACACTAAACGTGGGCCAAAAAACTGGAGTAAGCCAATATTAGCAGGGAATTTCTGAGATACACAGGGCTTCCTCCACGCCTGAGGTCTTCTGTGGCAATTTTAATGGCTTCAAATGGCTTGTTGTTATTGGAGCCTTTGGGCTTGACATAAGTACGCTTTATTCTGTCTTGGCTTATTGAGATTGTAGAGGTAAGTGCTGTACAAATTCCAGTAAAGACCTGAAGCCAGCGAACGAGCCAAAAAAAATCTCCTCGATGTTATTTTAGCATTCTACTCTGCGCTCATTAATGCCCTTTGTGTCTGTTTCCAAGCGTTAAGTCATGATTCCATCAGTACCGGGAAACTTCTTCAAGCATCTGAAATATTATTAACAATAAAGCGTACTTGGGGAAAGAGCAGCGCTGGGCGACCCTGATAAGTAGCAGATAAGCTAAACCTACAATGTAGAACAAATTTGCCACATGTTTTTGTTGGACTGATCTCATGTGATGGTTTCCTGCAGCGGTATCCGAAAAGAGAGAATCGTTTATTCGCGGTTTGAATCTTTTAACCGAATCGGAGCGCTTTTTAAGGACAGGAAATCCATCTCCGCGAACCGGATGGCGGTTAGCGTGAAAAATGGAGCGCCGGTGCTAGGTTAACAATCTACTGACAGGTCTGAGGCACTGGTACAAAACGGCGTGGTTTCAATTTCCGTTCGAATGTGCGCCAATGCATGGACAAGTAAGAATTCAGCATAATAAATGATTAAGATTGTTCCAATTAAAATATGAAGGGGAAAAAGAAAAAAAAAACCATCCAGGGCATGAGTTATCTATGGCAAGTGACTACATGGGTTTTTGCTGAGAGGTTATTCAGGATCCCGTCACTGTTTATGCTTCAATACACGTCATATCTGTTATATCTGTTTTTATTAAGGAACGCACGCAAAGGCGGGCGCAGATAGCATCTCAACCCGATGCCAGCGCTAACCAGCAAGACATTCCTCTCCGAGCTCTCTGAGAACCTGTGCCATGCTCGAGTCCCAATGAAAGCGTTCAGGAATCCCAAAGCGAAACGCTACAGAAAAGCACTGATTCACAAAAAAAAAAAACTAAACAAAACACGCATAACACCACCATCTCTGCTCGAGAGAATCCATCACAGCAAGCTTGACTGACTGACTCGAACGTTTATCAGAAATCTAGACAGGTCAATAACCGGGCGCCTTTCGAGTCTGATCATCGGTCCAGTTTACAATACACTTCACAGGAACCGAGATGGAAAAGATACCCGAGTGTTCTTTTTCTTTTTTTTCCGATTCGCAAAGCATGGCCGTCTGGAAAAGGCTAGGTATGATGCCAAAATGTGATACAAGGAGATGAAGAAGAAGTAAGAGGCCTTGGATTGAAAGCGTTTGGTTGCCAATCCCATGATCCAATCCGTATCTGTATACCGTGTTGATATTTCTGTAAAGCGGCTCTGAGACGATGTCTATTGTAAAAAGCGCTATGCAAATTAAATGGAATTGAATTGAATGAGCATCATTTCAAACAGCAAAAGAGTTCTACAACATTGAATGCAACTATAAATGGATAAAAGGTACAATTGCTCAACTGCTATGGTAGAAAAGGAATAAAACAGGTCTTGACGCACTGTTATTGGAAAATACCTCGACTTTGAGACGGTAAGAGTGACGCCACTTCATCACACCACCCTGCCGTTGATTATTTTCTTACAACAGCGCACCCCGCATTGTGTTCCATCACTGAGCACTACAGAAGTGCACCGACTCCTTCGAATCCTGACCGGTCGACACCACGCCACGTTTTTGAGTCTGATCATCGGCCTCCTTTACGCTTTACGGCGGATGTGTCCGATCTTATCCGGAAAGAGTCGGCGTGGGTGCGGGTTTTCATTCCGAACGAGCAGAAGCCAAACCCGAGTTTACTGAAATCCAAGCGCAACTGATTAAACCCGTGGAATCAAGTGTGGCTTCTGTTTGATTGGAATGAAAACCCGCACCCACACCGGATCCACCCTTTGCGGATACGACAGGTCTCCCCGGCTTTACAGGAACGTAGATGGAAAAGTCCTGTTAAAGACGGCGCGTTCTGTGAAGCGTCGGAGTTTCTGTTTCACGTTCACCGGCCCGAGTGGAAAAGGCTAGCTCAGACCATTCCTGCGATTCCAAAAACCCGATACGAGGAGATGAGAGCGCGCACCAAGCACTCTGCGAGGACGACACAGACTTTACATGGGCATGATTTCAAACGAGAGTCCACCTAAGAGAGTCCACTCCGTCTGCTTTAAGTACAGCTTTCAAACAGCAGCCAGTACCAGAGTCAATGATTAATTAGTGTAGCGCTGTTCCAGCGAGAGCCAGATATCAAATATCATTTACGTTATTTCCTTCACTAGACAGAACACAGAGTGCGCTTTGCTCCAGTGCAGACCGGGATTAAATTGTGCGTGCCAGGTTGGCCAGCTTGCTTTAGGTTCGGTTAGGTAGAAGTAATGCAATTTCCTTCTCAGGCTCCTTTTCATACAGAATAAAGGAAAAGGACAATGAAAAACAATCATTTCAATCATCAGAGTTGCCATTCTCCACAGCACTGCATTTTACCTCGTTTGTCCTAAAACGTGATTTTTCACTGATTTACACCTCTTTAACGGCTGCTTTTGTGTCAAATTTCTTATATTATTGTAAAGTACTGAACGGGTTAACATTATTTATGAGCTCAGTTTTGTCACAAAATAGGCTCCATGTATGAACCAATCACGTCCGGATTATTAGAGGATTTCCACAATATGCTAACCAGAAGCTTTACTCGTGAGAACGTGTGCATGCTAAGCCACCTAGCTACCTAACGTTCTAGATGCTAACGAGGTTGTTATGGTATATTTTTTGTTTTGTTATGGTATATTATCATATGGTGATGCAAATGGAGACTATGATGTCAACCGGTGATACTGTAAATGCAGGCTAATTTACTAGCAGTCATCTATTAGCCAGCTAGCTAGTTAACATTCTAGCTTGCTAACGTGGTTGCTGTGGTAAATTTGGACAAGTTTGGCTGCTGCTAAATAAACTGCTGTGCATTTGGTGATGCAAATGAAGACTATGATGATGAAATCACACGATGTCTACCCGTGACAAATGCAGGCTAATTTACTAGCAGTCATCTATTAGCCAGCTAGCCAGATGTTTGGGGTATCAGGAATGCATGGCCTTTTTTTGTTTGTTTTAATTTATTTATTTATAGATCTTGTGTTTTAAAGAAGGGTAAAGGTGTAGAGGTGTCCTTATTTTCTGTAGTTTTCTGAGATAAAATACCACAGCTCTGAATTTCACTGCACTGTAACGTATATGAGACAAGGTATCTATCTATCTATCCATCCATACATCCATCCATCCATAGATCCATCCATCTATCTATCTATCCATCCATCCATCTATCTACCTATTTATCTAACTATCCATCCATCCTTCCATCCATCTATCTAACTATCCATCCATCTATCCCTCCATCCATCCATAGATCTATCTATCTATCTATCCATCCATAGATCCATCCATCCATCCATCCATCTATCCATAGATCCATCCATCCCTCTATCTATCCATCCATCCATCCATCTATCTAACTATCCATCCATCTATCCCTCCATCCATCCATATATCTGTCTATCTATCTATGCATAGATCCATCCATCCATCCATCTATCTATCTATCTATCTATCCATCCATAGATCCATCCATCCATCCATCCATCTATCTATCCATCTATCCATAGATCCATCCATCCATCTATCTATCTGTCTATCTATCTACGCATAGATCCATCCATCCATCTATCTATCTATCCATAGATCCATCCATCCATCTATCTATCTGTCTATCTATCTACGCATAGATCCATCTATCTATCTATCTATCTATCTATCCATAGATCCATCCATCTATCTATCTGTCTATCTATCTATCTATCCATCTATCTATCTATCTATCTATCTATTTACTTGTCACTCATGATCTAGATTGTACCATAGATCAGTGTTGTCATGGTTTGGCTCTACATTTTCTTGCGTGTGTGTGTGTGTGTGTGTGTGTGTGTGTGTGTGTGTGTGTGTGTGTGTGTGTAATAGTAGCCAAAGTGCAGACACCAGATTGTGCAAGCTTTCCCTAAATAAACCAATGGCCCATGAGTTTGTGGTGGCCCAGACTGCCTTTTGAATCGGTGAGGTGGTACACATCTCCAACACGCACACCACACACACTCTCTCTGCCAACCCAAGCATAATGAACTGGCCTGAATCTTACGGAAAGAGAAAGGAGGAGATGAGAACAGGAACAAGCTCGACGTAAACGCTCCAGCAAAAATAAACAGGAGCCGATCGATCTACGTGAGCGTGTCATCTCACGTGTCTGTTCCCGAGCCAGGGCGTCGTTTTGAGCGGCTGTAATCTCGGCATAAGATCTGGTGAGTCAGCGTGATGGTGGCAGTGGCGGTAAGAACGCTAATGCTGATGGACAGAAATTCCATACACACTCAGGAAGCTGCCTTTGGTTTTTGTCATTGTATGTGTGTGTGTGTGTGTGTGTGTGTGTGTTTGATAGCAAGGGTTGAACTAAGTGCACAGTGTTTATGCTTCTTCAGCTTTGCAATGCATCATGGGGCATATGTTGGAGGGCTCTGTGTACAACCAGAACATATAACACACACAGTTTGGTCATGTATACAAATGTACTATAAAGTGGTTTATTATTCAGTCGGATGCAATCTGTTGATTGTCTAGTTGACTTCCTAACTGGTCGGAAAAAAATACAACCCTCTGCATGTCAGGCATCCAATAAACAACATACACCAAATGATAGCAGAGATTCTCATAGAGCCAGAAAGCTTTAATGCGCTCTGGCATTTGCCAGAGCATGCTTTACTCATTAAGAACTGTACTGTACTCGGGCCAGATTTCTCTTCTGTGCTCTTTACAAGACCATTTCCTCCTCTCGGCTTTCACAGAATGCATGTATTAAACTACATAATGCATTTTATCTTATAATACAGTCTGAAAATAGCTTGTTTCAGTCAGTAGCTAGGTTAAAATGCAGCTTTATAATCTGTTAATGTCTGACCGATAGCCGAATAGGAATATATATATATATATATATATATATATATATAAAAAACACTTCATGTAAACCAATTGAGACCAATCTGAATGCTGAATGCGAGGTCTGTCTGAGAAATAGAACTTTTAAGGCAACGCCGTTGAATTCTGAATTCTGATTGGTCAGAAGGTGTTGATTCATTTTCTATAACAGCAGCTCTGAGAGTAGCTCAGGCTCCGAACTCGTTCAAGGGACTTAGACAAGAAATAATAGTAATAATAATAATAATAATAATAATAATAATAATAAATGGATTCAAAACAAACAAACAAACAAACCGAGTTTTCTGTGAGGAAACGTTTTTGGAAAGAGTCTCAAGCGTCAGCGCTTTGGAACAGTCAAAGATAAAGCTGTAACTTTACATTTTACACCACGGCGAAGTCTTCAAACGCGACGGAAAAAAAAAGCGAGGCTGGTGAGGTAATGACTCTTTATAGAGGCTATAACGTAAGCGAACTTGTTCCAAGGTCGTTCCACGACGTTAAACATAACTCTAAACTGCACTGTTCTTCAGTTAAGCCAAAAACATTTCATCGTTGTCAAATTGCCGAGGTACGAGAGGAATAAAACGCGCCGTTATTGGAAAATAAGGACGCTAACACGTGACGCCACCCCGACGCACTGTTCCGGAGCGTTTTATTCGTTACGTAAAAGTCGTGTAATCCTTCGAATCAGATCATGTTCACATTCGATGGCTACGTTTACATGCACATCGAATTCCGTTTAAGGTCTATAATCCGGGTTGCAGCCACATTCCGAATACGATGTTTATATGCGTACAGGCATCAGAATATTCCTGTATACATGGCTGATGTAAGTATGAATGAGTTGCCATTCCTAAATGCCTAGCCTACAGCATAGCATCCGTTAGCACCCATAATTCCTTGCGGGCTGGCCATGCGCATATATGTCCTTTGGGTGGATTTTCTGAATAAGATGTATACATGAAACAAACATCCGATTAAAACAGGCATATTCCAGGGGGTGGGAATGAGAATGAATATTGTTTTAATCTGAATTCAGATTACGGTGTCTACATGACTCAGTACTAATTATTGCTCAATTCCGATTTATATCAGAATATCGACGCGCATGTAAACGTAGTCAGTGTACATTGTGCACACGTACTTTTTGCATTACGTTGCATCCGGGAGCGTAAAACGCTTCCTGTAAGCCAACAAAGTTTCCTGTTACACATTTTAAGATTTTAAACTAATCCTTTTAGTCGTACGAATCGTTATAAACTTGTTGTAATAATAATAATGTGAGACCGGTTTGGGACATTTTTGCTAAAAACCGGCATAGTGCGAATAAACACTTACTAACGTGGTGAATTAAAGATATCTACTTGTTACACTCATGATTGACAGGACTCTCGGTCATCTTGTTGTTACGGTAACGATGACGCTAGATACCGCTACACATACGCGTACACATTTGATCCGGATTATATGGAACGTGTACGGTATGTTGATGTAGATTTTTGCTGAGTTTAATATGAGAATCTACACTCGCTTAGACTGATGAAAACGTGTTGAAACAGAACGCACCTCCTCTTGTTCCGTCGTTCTTATTTTCTTACTTCGTGATCCCTAGAAGTCCGGCTTTGTAAACGCAACACACCGTGATCCTCACAGAGACTTTGAGGCACCTCTGAACTTTGACCCCCACTGCTCCTGCACTTTATTAAGAGAATCCAATAAGGGCAGCATAATCCTACAGTCTTAAAGGCTCTCCAAAACAAAGAAGGGAGAGAGGGGGTAAAAAAAGTGCCTTCGAGCGCCTGAAAACAGGCCATAAACGGCTCGAGGAGCAGCGTTATCGCACTGTCTTTACCTCGTAGCCATCCCGCCTCCAGACTCGAGACTTAAAAGGGCCTGTACAATCCTTCTGCTTTGCGTGAGCCGCTAATAACTAGATATGCAATTCTTTCCTCTCTATCATAAAGCGCCGACTATTTGGGAGCGACTGTTTGGAAGTTGGCTCAGGGCAAAGAGAATAAAATCCGAATTCCAGGTGCGTGTAACCACAGCCCTGGGTGGTGCAGAGGTCAAAGTGTGGAGGTGAACTGGATTCAGCTTGTGCCTTTTATCAAAGGGGGATGTCGAGGCTTGCTAGCGTGGCATAGTTTCACTGTTAGCATGCACACATGGTGTTGCGAAGATGCATAAAATGCAATTCAGCCCACGAGATAATGGCTAGTTCCTCGTGCCGGTGCGCATGTCTCTTTTCATTTCCGAATTCTTTCAGTAACAGCCAAGCTGACTCTGGTGCCAAGTCTGCAAGTAGGATTAGCCAATACCGCTAACATGAAACCAGTAAAATGCCAGGAAATTAATCTGTACGTCGCTACCAGCCAGTGTAACTGATTCGGGACCAGTAAAACTCGGTGATCTTGTTGGCACCTGCTTGGCACCCCGTCGGCGCCATGTTGCCACCTCGGTGCTGTCGGCGGTGGAAGTGTTTCCAGGCTATAGCTCTTCGTATGCGGCAGTCGTAAACGGTTTCACAGTCACTCGCACGGTGATAAATCACCCCACTGCAAAACACCAACCCTCATAAAGAGCGGTGAGTCTGGAACGCCAGTTTAGCGCCGCGCCGGTCCCCTTCACATTAATGGCCATTCTGGGTGATGGGAGAGCCTGCAGCATGTTTTGTTCTACTCTAAACCTGAAGCCATTTTGTATATGTGGATATGTGTATGTGAAAGTTGTTTTGGCGTCCGTACCAGATTTATGTAACAAGCTTGCAAAAAGAAAAAACATTTCTCAGACGTCACTTTAGAAATTGCTAACCGATAATCGACGACGTGCTTCTTATCGCCGAGCTGTGGAGGTGCTCGGAGGTCTGATAAAACGTCCGTCAGATCCTGGGATAAATCAACAAGGCCTCGGTTCACCGCTGTAAACGTCAAACTCTCTTTACGCTACACAACACATTTCAGCTTGCCAGATGTAACCCCGGCTCTCGCTTAGCGCGTCGTCTGAGGAGGGACTCTAAAGCGAATTTAATTGTGTGTGAAAAGAATACAAGATCCAAACGTAAACACTGAAGCTTACAGCCGCGGTCGCAATTACATGCCCACAAATATTTGAATTTGTGGCTTTTCTACTAAGGACTTTGTGATGGGTCGAACAGCTGCTCGGCTATTCTCTCGCCCAGAACGGTTCCCTAAAGCAGGAATTCGATAACCTGTAAACAGATCTTGCTAGTGTGAGAAAATAAAATAAATGACAAAAGGCACCGTGTGACTCCAATGAGGTACCTGTATCGAGTTACTCTGATGTGCGGCAGCGCTTTAAACATTACCACATGTCTCCCGCAGCTTAGTATTTCTTAGCCGTCAAATTGCATGCAAATTCAAATAGCTCAAATGGCTCAGCTTTATGATGGGATTTATGAATGAAAGCCTTGTTAGGCCTGAATTCGTTTAAACCTGCTGCACAATCTGTAGACATGCCACCGATTTTAGATTCGCACCATCAACCAAGACTTTGGAGAAAAAAACAAAATCCCGGTGTTGTTAAAAAATGTTGGGGATTTACGATCGGGGTGTGATTTTCCCTCTCACTCATATTACGTTTACAAATATAAAGTCAAATTAAAAGGCGTTTCAAACAACCTATGTGCATCTACAGCACGTAGTGCGTGACTGTGCCCACTATAACTACACTTTAAAGTGAAATATAATCATTAAAATACTTCAAAAATTCTTACTTCTATTTACATTAATGTAGGAATCCATTGAACATGTCGTGTTTATTCCCCAAGCCATCCATTATACATTAAGAAATAGTTTTTTTGGTATAATTCAACCCTGCTTCCTTAACATTTATATTAAATTACTGGTATTTGGTAGATGCCTGTAATGTATCCAGAGCAACTTACATTTATCTCATTAATACAACTGAGGGTTAAGGGCCTTGCTCAAGGGCCCAATAGTGGTAGCTTGAACTCCTGACCTTCTGATCAGTAACCCAGAGCCTTTAACCACTGACCCAGCACTCCCCCGAGACCTGCACACATTCACTGCTTCAAAACATCTGAATTTCCTGAAGAAGAAGAATTTTTTTTTTTTTTTTTTTCCCCATGCTCTCATTATTTGTATTAACAAAACTGCTCCGGCAGAATTCGTCCAAGTTTATTTTAGTTGACCGAGATTATCATAATGAGGTACTCGTTCCACCGTTT
This sequence comes from Ictalurus furcatus, assembly GCF_023375685.1. NCBI lineage: Eukaryota > Metazoa > Chordata > Actinopteri > Siluriformes > Ictaluridae > Ictalurus > Ictalurus furcatus. Next base: position 16,577,238 of record NC_071282.1, read on the forward strand.
CATGATGATCTTTGTGCTGCGACGCTTCTGGAAAACTTCAACACAAGAGGCTTTAAGAAGAAAAGAACAAACAAACTTGACTGACAGAAGAGTCGTGCGAAGGTCAAAATTCCACCAGAACGACCAGATTCACAAATCAGAGAAAACGTCATAATATTTGCATTAACTTTAACTATCTAGATAGCAAAATCAGGTAGAATCTCAAGGGCTTAAGGAATTTACACTAGCTCATTTTGGATTTTTTTTTTTTTTCATCTAGTTATTATGTAGTTCCGTTCAGAAACTACATAAGATATTTACATGTTTCCCAGAAGACTAAATAATAACACTTTACACTTTTACAGCCCGCCCCCCGCCCCCCGTGTGAGAAGATGGATATTCAATATTCAATTGCAATCTTGTATATATTCAATATATAATATTCAGTTCGATTCTATTCCATTTTATTTGTATAGTGCGTTTAACAACGGACGTTGTCTCAAAGCAGCTTCACAGAAATCTATAAACACGGGATAGAGATTTTAAGTGTGTGAATTTATCCCAATTGAGCGAGACGGTGGTGAGGACAAACTCCCTAAGATGATATGAGGAAGAAACCTTGAGAGGAACCGGACTCAGAAGGGAACCCGTCCTCATCTGGGTCACGACGGATAGTGTGAAAGTAAAAGAAAGTTCATGATGGTTTTTACATGAAGGCTTTGTTGAACTAGTCCACGGTTCACTAAAGGAGACCTGAGTGCAAAATTGTATGCAGAAGACGCTGGAAAAGTAAAGAACGTGCAGGACCTGGAGGATTTTTCTGAAGAACAGTGGGCGGTTTAATGGCACAGGACAAACAAGGGACTCGTGAACAACTCTCACAAAATATAAAAACAGTCGTGGATCATCCAGGTAACGACACAGTGGATTAAGAATCAAGCGTGTAAACTTTTGAACTGGTTCATCTGTGTAAATTCAGTTATTATTGTGCCCCGTCATGGCCACTTCGTTCAGCTGAATAGCTAGAGGTCATGGCTTGATCCCAATCCAAGTACACACCAAGGTCTTTCTACACCATTAGCTTCCATCTCTCTGATTAATTCGGGCTTGTGACCTGTACCCTGTACCTCAGTCCGCTTTAGGCCTCATGCTGTATAACTGCAACATCACTCTGTACTAATTTCACTGCCATTCCACAGATTCCTCCACTGGAGAATGGTGAGACAGGAGCAGAAGAAAAAAGTGAATGAAAGAGAAAATGACCACACTGGTTTTGGTTTTCCGCCGACTATCTTCAGCACGAATCGTGAGAGAAATTCCTCTGTGCACAAATAGCTCCGAGTAGCAAACAAACACCATATTTCGTGGAACCACAATTCGGGATATTTATAGTGCCGTAAACATTCGTTTGGTGTAAACAGGATTTGCTTACTGTCAAAATAAAGCTTTGAGAGATTGGGCGGTAGCATAGTGCGTGTCAGAACCTGACGATGTGTGCGAGAAGACTTTGAATACATGTCTGGAAGGACATTGCTGATGTTCAGGCAAATGAAAGGTCACATAAAGGTCAAGCCAATTGGACATGTTGTTAGTTTATCAGTGGATGAGTTCTGAATGTTTAAATGAGCAGTGAAGTTCTGAAATCTTTGGGTGTGTTGTGAAGTTCTGAGTTGAATAGATGAACTGCAAAGTTCTGAGTTCGTTCATTCATTAGTTGTGAAGTTCTGAGATCGTTGGGAAAACTGTGCAGTTCTGAATTCATTTGACGAGTTATTAAGTTCTGAGTTCATTGGATGTGTTGCAAAGTTCTGAATTCGTTTGACGAGTTATTAAGTTCTGAGTTCATTGGATGTGTTGCAAAGTTCTGAATTCGTTTGACGAGTTATTAAGTTCTGAGTTCACTGGATGTGTTGCAAAGTTCTGAATTAATTTGACGAGTTATTAAGTTCTGAGTTCACTGGATGTGTTGCAAAGTTCTGAATTAATTTGACGAGTTATTAAGTTCTGAGTTCACTGGATGTGTTGCAAAGTTCTGAATTAATTTGACGAGTTATTAAGTTCTGAGTTCATTGGATGTGTTGCAAAGTTCTGAATTAATTTGACGAGTTATTAAGTTCTGAGTTCATTGGATGTGTTGCAAAGTTCTGAATTAATTTGACGAGTTATTAAGTTCTGAGTTCATTGGATGTGTTGCAAAGTTCTGAATTAATTTGACGAGTTATTAAGTTCTGAGTTCATTGGATGTGTTGCAAAGTTCTGAATTAATTTGACGAGTTATTAAGTTCTGAGTTCATTGGATGTGTTGCAAAGTTCTGAATTAATTTGACGAGTTATTAAGTTCTGAGTTCACTGGATGTGTTGCAAAGTTCTGAATTAATTTGACGAGTTATTAAGTTCTGAGTTCATTGGATGTGTTGCAAAGTTCTGAATTAATTTGACGAGTTATTAAGTTCTGAGTTCACTGGATGTGTTGCAAAGTTCTGAATTCGTTTGACGAGTTATTAAGTTCTGAGTTCATTGGATGTGTTGCAAAGTTCTGAATTAATTTGACGAGTTATTAAGTTCTGAGTTCACTGGATGTGTTGCAAAGTTCTGAATTAATTTGACGAGTTATTAAGTTCTGAGTTCACTGGATGTGTTGCAAAGTTCTGAATTAATTTGACGAGTTATTAAGTTCTGAGTTCATTGGATGTGTTGCAAAGTTCTGAATTTGTTTCATGAGTTGCGAAGTTCTGAGTTCATTGGATGTGTTGCAAAGTTCTGAATTCGTTTGATGAGTTATTAAGTTCTGAGTTCATTGGATGTGTTGCAAAGTTCTGAATTCGTTTGACGAGTTAAGTTCTGAGTTCATTGGATCTGTTGCAAAGTTCTGAATTAATTTGACGAGTTATTAAGTTCTGAGTTCATTGGATATGTTGCAAAGTTCTGAATTTGTTTCATGAGTTGCAAAGTTCTGAATTCATCCGAGTATTTGCAAAATTCTGTATTAATTGGATGAATTGTGAAGTTCTGAGTTCACTGGATGAGTTCCAAAGTTCTGGGTTCTTTGGGTGTGCTGTGAAGTTCCAAGTTCACTGAGAAACTGAGTTGAGAAGTTCTGAGTTTAATGGATGAGTTCCAAAGTTCCGAGATCATGCAATTAGTTGGACGCGTTACAAATTTCCGAGTGCATTTGATTATTTGCAAAATTCCGTATTAACCCTTTTGAGTTCATTCGCCGAGTTGCGAAGTCCTACGTTCATCGGGTGTGTCGCAAAGCTCCGAGTTCCTTTGATTAGTTGCGAACTTCTGAGTTTATTGGGCGAGTCGCAAAATTCTGACTGCTAATTTGTCCAGTTGGTTTGACTTATCGTACGAGACCATTCCGCATCAACATTAGACCATAAAGAGAAGGTCGGATTGCAGGGCTTCGGGTGATTGGGGTTGAGATCATTTTCCCTCACCTCTCTGCACTCAGAACCTTGTAAAGCAATCCCCACAGGACCGGGCCATGAAACAGAGTCCTTGTTAGGGATTGCCCTATTAGCCCTCTCTCTGCTTTCACTCACACACTTCCTTTAGCTCAGCAGACTGTTCACACACACACACACACACACACACAAATAGGCACTTGTACCCAGTGAGCCACTATATAAAAATGGCATAGAATCAGTTTTGAAAGGCAGTAAATCTGGGTTAATAATACTACACAATTGTCTTAAATGTAATGATAATGTGATGTATGAGTTCACGTTTCTAGCTAGCTAAGAGGTTCTAGTGGTAGCTGGAATTTTGGTGTCCAACAATCGCTAGTTTGATAGTGGATCCCCGGTTATTTGAACCCGTCTCTTACATTTTCCCCTTTCATTCAGCTACTTGTTCCGTCTCTGTCCGTTCCATACTTTCTCCTTTTTTCTACGGACAAACTGGTGCGACTGGACTGAAGTAGTCACTCGTTGGCTATTAACTAGCAATGTGTTTGCTTATCTGCCTGTTTACTAATCACATTATCTCAGTAATCAGAGCATATCTGACTAAAAGGGCCAGTCTGATTGCTTGAGAAGTCATCTACAGGTCAGATAATCCTTTCTTCAAACACCACCAAACGTTTTGGGGTCTGTTTTCATTACATTTCATCCTACACCTTGTGTGATCTCAATGCCTCCGAATTTGGTTATTGTACTGAAAACCAGCTTAGCAAGTGTTTCACGATAAACCCAGACGATCCCTCATTAAAATAACGTAGAGTTAACATTAGCGCATTTTGGGTCATGGGGCAATTCCTGGTTCTAATGTGAACATATCTCTAGATCTCCAGCTAAATATCCGATCGTGTTCGGACATGCCGGTCTTCTTATCAATTCCCCCATCAGGTGTCAACAGCCCAAGTAATGTAACAAAGAGCTCTAATTGTTTCAGTAAAGAGGTGCTAACTACATGCTCCGCCTGACGAGATTCATTTCGACGAGCCCAATGTTTGTCAGCCTTGGCTTATGTACACAGCTTTAGAGGGTGATATTCGAGACTCCTCGGTCAGATTTCTTTCCAGGTCTTTCTAATCAGCGATCTAACCCAACGATGGGTGCTTCGTTATGATGGAAATCGAACCGCTAACATCGTCAGCCATGCGTTCCACATTGTCGTACACCTGGAACGTGTAAAGACGACCCTGTCTTGTGGGGTTTTTCCCCCCCTTATCTTATCGCATTTTTCTGCAGAGGTAAACAGATGCTTCCTGGGCTGAAGCCTAGACTGGATGGGTGGTTGAATTTGAAAAGAGGGAAAGTCCATGGGGGGAAAAAAAACCCAACAGATTTTTGCTTTGTTTTCATTTTCCTTTGTACTTCACCAGGTTCAACCTGGCCAATGAATTCCCATCTTTGGAAGCAGCTGCTTCGAAATTTACCATTGATTTGAGGCATGTTTCTCCGAAGGTTAGCATTTAGGTGGCAGATATCCACCTAAATCTGACCAAGGTTGTTTTTTAGAGACTGTGACCAACTTAAGCTACGCTAGTTATTTCAGACCGATCAACCCAATTGAAGCACAAACTCAGAAGCAAAACTGGACTAAAAACAGTCCTATCCTCAGAAGCAGCATGAAGCTACATATTTAGCATTTAGTTGGTTCACCCTCATCTGCTAACAACAGTTCAAGGCCCTAGTTTGAAAGCTCAAGGTGGTTCTGGAAACTGTGACTGGTTTACGCTGTGCTAGTTATTTCAACCAAGTCAGTCAAAATGTAAGCACTTAAATGACCCAAATACCCAAATCTGCAAGAACAGCCCAAGATGCTAGTTTGGAAGACCAGGTTATGAAATCTAACCAAAGCTTAAAATCTTGCTTCATGGTTCAAAACCATCTTTGGAAAGATGAAGGAAGAATGAAGCCACTGCTTCATAGGTAAGGTTGCCATTCACTGTTGATTAAAGGCATTAGATGCCTTCTCGTTAAAAGGTTAGCATTTGGGTGGCAAGGTGCTGGACCAGGATCTTTTTGTAGAAAGTGGTTGTCCAAGGCTGTACTTTGTACTTTGTACTCAAAACACACTCCTTATTTTACTTCTTATTTTTCTCCCAACGACTATGAAGTGCTCACTCTTTTGAACCTGCACTTTACAGCATTCACACACTATCATTAGCAGTAAAAAAAAAATAAAAAATAATATGAAGTCATATTTTGGTAGAGTTGGCGTTTAACACCGAAGGGAAATGCACTGATGAACTTTAAAAGCACTGTGGCCTTTTACGCTTGGCAACGTTGCGAGGAAGCGTAGCGTTTCTCAAAGGTTCTTTAAACACTTAAGGGTTCATACCTTCCTATAGGGCCAGTACTTCATAGGAAAAAACTATATGATTCTATGGTTAACGATTCCCCAGTGTACCAACCCAAAGAAACCTTTCTGGGTTCTAAATTTAACCCTTCCAAGAGCGTAAGATGGAAAAGCAATGGCATCCTCAAGAGTCGAGTCTCCTTCACTCCACTTCAAGCCTCTACACACTGCCCTCGTGAACTCTCCAAAGTTCACACACTTCCTGGCCTTTATAAACTCCCCTGCTTCCAGTTTGGCGTTAAATGAAGCCAATGATATGGCAATAAACAGATTGCCGGAGTCTATAAGTCGGCCGTGTTAAACTCGGCCCTCAGGACCTGGTCGTAGAGAGCGACTTTGCCGTTTATTAGTCCCTCAATAGCTGTCTGTAGCGGTTCAATAGCAGATCACAGTCATTTTGACTTAAACGCCGGTACACTAAGCCCTCTCCTCCCTGCATGAGTGCAGCACTTACAATGAAAAGAATTTAAGTCATTTGCTCTAAGTAGCCATAATCAGATTTGGGGCTCGTTTCATGTAATGCTCGCTCTGGGCCGCTGATGATCTACAGCTGACCTCACACTGAACTGGGGATGAGAGTTGTAGAGTTTGGAAACATATTATGGAGGAGAATGGATCGTGCTGTTCATGCTGTTCCAGAACAAAAAACCAGGATGCGTACGGACTTCATCCCGAACACAATTTCACCATGACAGCTGGACGAACTTCCCAAAAGATACACAATGTTAAAGTGAAGGACGACGAGACTGGATGTTCCTCTGGATATATTACGGCCTAAAACGGAGCCCGTCCAATGAAATGGCACCATTTCAAATGCTAAGACATCCCTAAAAAAACCAACCTGCGCTGGAAAGCAGAGAAGAACAGTGGATTTTGAAAAAGCAGAAATGATCAATCGGTGTACAGACCTGCTCCGAAAGCGAAGAAAAAGCTCTTGTCGGGATGCTCCTCTAGCAGTGCTTTGACCCTCTTGCCCATCCTCTCATTGCGCTTGTAGATGAGCTCCTGACGGAAGTAGCTATCGATCTCCTGAGCCGTGATCTGTTCACTAGGAGGCAGAGTGACGTTGTTGAAGTTGGGCACCTGAAATGATAAAAAACAAACAAACAAACAAACAAAAATTCATCAAGAAGAGTTTTGGACTGTGGTTTCAGGTTGTATTCTTTTGGTAGATGTTCATGTGCTGATGGTTTGTAGTGGATGCTGCTTGTGTGTGTGTACCTGTGAAGTGTCATGGTTGAATATGATAGAGTTGAGATCTCCACAGTTGTAGTGCTTAATGAGATCCTCGGTGGTGTAGGGGACCTGCAGACTCCCGGCCCGGAGACTCTCCTGCTGAAGCAGCGTCTGATTGAGGGCAAAAATCACCTAAAGCGGACATCGAGGGTAAATAAATTAGTACACTTCATCAGAGACAGCAATCTGTTTGCAATATGAAGGAGGTGATTCAATGATTTAGGGTGCCATGTTAAGTAAATCTACAGCACTTCGCCTTGAAAACGTATTCTTTGTATCTGTAAATCCGCATAAGATCTTTACCTGAACTCATTCACCCCTACGAGATATTTGGAATGTCGTCTACATTCGCTCGTTCCTTTTTTTCTGTCTCTTTCTTTTCAATGACATTCGCTGCGTTTACATGGACGACGATAATCCACTCTTAATCCGATTAAGACCGTACTCTAATTAAGAAACTAGCATGTAAACAGCAATTTTTACTTACCTTAATCTAATTAAGGTCATAATCGAAGTAAGCAATAATCTAATTAAGACAGGTGGAGTACTCCTGTTTTAGTCGCATTATGGACGTGTAAACACCTTAATCACATTATGAACGTCGTGTGAGAGTTTTCACCGCATTTTGCGACAGGACACGATCACACACGGCAGTTTTACGTTTTACGGCGAACAAGAGAGTTCGGCTGCGTCCCAAATCGCATACTTTCCTACTATAGGCCTGTAGTGGGGAAAAATACGTGTATCTCGGCTACTATATAGACGGTAAGTACGCGATTTGGGACACACCCACCGCTTCAAGCAGTCGTCTATTAGCACGTATAGCATGACAAATAATTAACTGCACTTAAAGTGTTCGTAAAAAAAAAAATAAAATAAAAACACGCAAAACTGTATACGGTACCATAACGAAGACGAACTGTATGTCGATACGTGAAATTCTGGAGGGACGTCGGACGGCGTGGCGCGGTGACGTAATGACGCGGGCTGTTAATCTAATTATGTTCTATACATGTAAAATGAGAACATGACAGGAGTGTTCTAAAAGCGACTCACGTAAACACCTTAATCACATTATTATCTTACTCAGATTAAGGTCAATAATTAGATTACTGCCGTCCATGTAAACGTAGTGATTGTGGAGTTGAATGAAGAGGTCACGTCAAACTTCGAAGGTTCAAACTTTTTTTTTTTTTGCGAAATTATAGCCCGAAAGCAAATCTCAATCGATCGAAACGAACTTTTTCGATTTTTAAGCGAGTTAAACGGCACTCCGCATTGGACAAGTTGTTACTTAGCGATAGATGTTCGACTGTTGTATAGATTATCCGATGTAAATATCGTCTCTATAGTAACAGGTGTTTACGCAATCAAGCACTGGAGACCAATAACGGAGAATTCAATGTAAAATACTACAGTATGTCTCTCATAGCCCTTTTCCACTGATGAAGTTCTGCACTTTCCAAACTCAAGCATCTGCTTCTCGGTCAGCAAAATTGGTCGGGTTCTGGTGCCAGAACGCTGCTGGTCTGGAACCAAGAACCGGAGACGTCAGGAGCTTGGAGGCATCCTCATTACAAGTTATTTCCATGATGAACTTTAGAATAATTTATGAACAGCAAAGGAATATTGAAAACAGTTGATGAAAAATTCTAAATAATAACTGGGCGTATTCCCAAATTGGGGCGCACGGTGGCTTAGTGGTTCGCACGTTCGTCTCACACCTCCAGGGTCGGGGGTTCGATTCCCGCCGTGGCTCCGAGTGTGTGGAGTTTGCATGTTCTCTCCGTGCTACGGGGGTTTCCTCCGGGTACTCCGGTTTCCTCCCCCAGTCCAAAGACATGCATGGTAGGCTGATTGGCATGTCCAAAATGTCCGTAGTGTATGAACGGGTGTGTGTGTGAGTGTGTATGTGATTGTGCCCTGCGATGGACTGGCACCCTGTCCAGGGTGTACACCGCCTTGTGCCCCAGGCTCCCTGGGATAGGCTCCAGGTTCCCCCGTGACCCTGAAAAGGATAAGCGGTATAGAAGATGGATGGATGGATAGATGGTATTCCCAAATTGAGGCCAGCATTCCCGGGATGGACTCTGGAATACTCCACCAGAATGAAAGCGATAAAAGTACGCACGTCTTATCTTGAGCGTACCGGTCGTCTAATACGGTGTCCGTGTGTCGTGCGTGGTAAAAACGTGCAATGTGTTTTCAATTCTAGAAGCACAACTCGTAAAATCCTTGTTATTTTTACGCTATTCATTAATTAATCCTCACATCAGATTATGTAACGCTCAAACATTTCCAGATTGTTGTGTCACGTCGACCTGCAGAAAAACGCGATTAATCTTCAATCACGATCGCAGCAAAAGCAACAATCAGCATTCGCTGTTTTGTTTAGCGCCTTTCGTATTTACGCTAAGGAATGACCTAAGATTTAAACAGTATTCATTTCTCGCACTTCTTTTCTCGATCCAAGCTCAGCCCGGGAACAAAAGCTCTCCCCCCTTCTCTCCGCTCTCTCTCTCTCTTTCGGTCTCTCTTTCCCTCTCTCTCTCTCTCTCACTCCGTTTCCAAAAAACAAAGTGCTAACATCAGGGAGTCTTCTCCGAGATCAAAGGCAGCGTGCTGCTTTTCTTTCAATTAGTTCTACTTCTCTTCTTTTTGTTGGTCCTGTTTCAGGAGCTCGCTCTTGTCTCACCATGAAATTCTCCTGTGTTTACCCACTGGCCCAGCAATGTGCCCACAGCCCCTGATTACACACACACACACACACACACACACACACACACACACACACAAACCACTTTCTTTAGATCGCTCTCAATAGCGCTCCCTTCAACCAAATAACAAGTTTATTTGTTTCTCAACGGGGAAAAATCAATCACGCCGCCGGCCTCCCCCGTGAACAACGCCGCTCTGTGGAGCTTTCAGCTTCAGCATGAATTTAAGAGAGTTCTCGTTACTCTCTCTCTCTCACTTTCTCTCACACACACTCCGGTTGCGGAAGGACTCTTTTCATGTCGTGTGATGACACTCTCTGGCCCTGGCGGCCATTGTTTCAGGGTTTCGTCCAGGCCAGAGGGCGGCAGATGCCTTCTCATCTGGGACAAAGAGCCAGCTCTCCCCCTCCAGTCGTCCTCTCCTCTCTCGTCACTTTCATCCCTCGCTCATCAAAGCATCCTGCTCTGCATTTGAAAGAGGGCCGGCTTTATGCCACTCAAATTAGCCTATCGCCACCCCGCCGACCACAAAAAAAAAAAAAAAAAAAAAATTTTCCCATCTGCTCCGGGGCCGAGCCTCTTTCAGCATCTTAAATCACGGGTGGGGAAGAGGAGAGGGGTTGGGGTGGGGTGGGGGTGGTGGGGTCGCTCTCTTAGAGAATGAAGGAGTGAAAGAAAGGAAAAGTGTGTGTGGGAGAGTGGGAGTGGGGAGAGCGAGACGGAGTAGAAGAAGAGGGTTTGAACGGAGTGAATTACATTTCTTCCTGTGATCTGCCTCAATGGGTTCATTTATGCGCGCACACACATGCACACGCGCGCGCAAACGCATGTATAAACACCCGTGGCACCAAATATCAAAGAATGGTGGGTCTATGAAAGTCAATAATTCTTTGTAATGGAAATCGCTACTTCTCCAGGGCAGGAGAAAGCAAACAAGTAAGTAAGTAAGCAAATATAACTTCAACTTACTTGCATTCCCTCAAGCACCCCAAAGAAGAAAAACAATATAAGAACAAAATCTGAAAACAATTCACACAGTAATAAAACAGCTACAGGCAGAATTTATATTATATATATATATATATATCAATGATTTTATGTTGGGACTTGAGAACAGCAAATATAAAAACACCGTCTCCGGGCACCAGCCGAGGTTTCGCGCAACTGTTAATTACGTGCTTGAAAAGTAAACAACGAATAGCATGTTTGCCTTGCACCTCCAGGGTTGGGGGTTCGATCCATACGTATGTGGAGTTTGCATGTTCTCCCTGTGCTTTGGGGGTTTCCTCCACATTCTCCGGTTTCCTCCCCCAGTCCAAAGACATGCATTGTAGGCTGATTTGCATTTCCAAATTGTCTGTAGTGTGTGAATGATTGTGCCCTGCGATGGGTTGGCACCCCGTCCGAGGTGTCCCTCCGAGTTCCCTGGGATGGGCTCCAGGCGACCCTGTGTAGGATAAGCGGTATGGAAAATGCACGGATGGATGGATTCAAACGTGGCCTGATAGACTGCCGTGAAATTTCTCTCTGAAACGGCGATGTAGTCCCAGTTCTGCTCTTGGTCACTCTTGACTGTAGAACGACAAGAAGCAGCAAGTGATGGTGATGTAAAACCAACTGGAGCATTGAAAACAAATAATAAACGCTTAATCTCGGTGTAGTATTGTTGTCGGAGCTGATGGAGAGAGTGATCAGAAACAGATGAGTGTGCTCATGAATCAGGCCAGAACAAACACCGTGAGCACGGAAAGACTGGGTCGCTTTCACCTGTTCAGTCTTGTGGAATATGAGGGAGTCGGTGCATATGCATTAAGAGTAACTGAGGGAAAGTCAGCGGAGCAGGTCGACCCATCAGCGTCTTTAGTTTCCAGCATGGCAGTATGTCAGGTTGTGTAATTCGTCCTTAGTGGGTTTTTCTTTTGGGGTTTTTTTTCCCTCTCCAGGTTGACACGCACCACACGGTGACTCCAGGAGGCAGGCCATTCGACATACTTGGCCGAACACCAAGACCAAAGACTTGAAGACTTCCGTCGATCTATCTCGCTTAAGCAAAGGCATGGACGAAAAGGTATAGATGTTATCCGAGAAACTCAAGACTTCATGCTTTGAGCGAATACAAGGCCACGTTAATGGGCACGCAATCCTTTTCAGATGCACATGGCTTGAGATGGCTCGAGTGCCAGACGTCGTAATGGAAAAGGTTCAAGGTGTGCTGTTCGCTCAGGGTCACACTTTCCCTTTCGCGTATTTTCTGCTCACGCTCAGTCGAACCCGGCTCGGTCCTGACAAGACGAGCTCTTCGTAGGCCTCAGATCATATCATTGTTACTGAGAAACCACAGCCAAATTTCCTGCACTAGCGTTGGTATGCTGATGACCGATTGCCGTGTCCCCTCATACACCAACGTCTCCGCTGATGGACAGTGTCACACTTCCGTGCTAATGGACTTGCTTGACTTACTTAAATGTCTTTAACCTCTCTCTCTCTCTCTCTCATGACATCAACCAGTTCCACCAGTGAGGAATGCAAACAGACAGGGAAAAGTCTCATGCACGCAATGCCTCTGACATCATCCATGCAAGGATTTCCCCCGATGCCACCACCGGATTTTTATGGTCACCCCGAGATCACGAAAAGGATCGTGGAGCATAATGTCCCGAACGTTTCTCGTTCACAATAAAAACCGTATTAGCGCTGAGGTAAAGTTTTAAGCAGACAAGCGGCGCTCAAGTTTTGCAGCCTGTTCGCTCAGGAGAGAAATGTTAAAAGTATGGAAGAGGGCTAATTTAAACCAGACCCATGAGAATAGGAAGGGAGGATAAAAGAAAAGTACTTGGGAAGAAATAAGTGAGCGAGACAGGGAAGCAGTCTTCTGTTGAGGGCTTTGGTTATTTATTATACACTTTATGTGATAGTACAGGTTAAAGATTAACTTGGGAGGGGGGAGGGGGCGTTTTATAGGCTGGGAGTTTGCTGGAGTGTTATTGAGTAGGGGCGAATACTTCACTTATTCAAGCGTAACTTCTTTTTACAGTAGTGACCTTTTGCAACATCTTGGCACAATGGCTAGTTTCACAAATTAGCATCGATGGAGTTATAACCATAATTTGGCGATCTGCCGTTGGTCGTTATTCTTTCCTGGACTAGCTTCAGCATGCTATAGCTGATGGCCGCGTCTCCGTCTGCTTCACACCCCCAGACTAATGCTCTTGCCCGATTTACTCAAAAGAGCATTAACCGCATTCTCATGACATTGACCTTTGGCACAATATTTACACATTAGCTTTGATGAGAACTTTACTGCTGTTTTCTTTTTCTGTAAAAAAAAAAACAAAACCATTATTTGCCCAGAATGTTGCTCGACAAGCAGCGCTCATGCTCCTCCAAGGTCAGCCTAGAAGCCAAAACCCACAATCCCACCCACGCAGCAGAAAGAAAGCTGAGAAACCAGCGCCTTAACCATCCTCCTGTCCAAGGGGGATGATATAAAAAGATGGACGACCGTGCCTGTAGTCCTGCATGTGATCTCCGGTGTTCTCAGATACATCTCCATTTACTCCTTTGGCAAACACTTTTACTCCAAGCGAGGCAGAATCTAGTCCAAGTTTAGAGCTTGGATTAGCAGTTGAAGGTTTAAGGTCTTGCCCAAGAGCCCAACCGTGATTCTCTGGCAGTCTAGAGAACTTTCCAGACCGCTTAACTCTTTCAGAAAGTGCACATCATCAGAAAACCAGACAATGTTCTGCTTGCCAATCAGATGATTTGGTTGATCATGAACAAGACGGTCCAATCGGCCAAAAGAGTCATAAATTGCCACTTTATACGCCAACGATAACAATGGTGGATGAAAACTGAGCTATATATTCAATTCGATCTGTATAGAGACTCTCCAGAGTGAGGAAACGGTGAGGAAAAACTCCCCGAGATGACATGAGGAAGAAACCTTGAGAAGAACCAGACTCAAAAGGGAGCTAATCTTTTTCTGGGTGACACCAGATAGCTGGATTATAAATAATTACTTTTCTAAAACTGTGTATTATAAAGTCAAACAGTATTAAGTGTTTTGAGAAGATGTATAGTATTAACAGCAGGGGTTTTTTTTTTTTTTTTTTTTTATGATTACAGCAGCAGTTCTTAGGTACAAGTCTGCAGTATCAAGGTGCTGAGATTATCCACTGAAGAAACCCTGAGACTTCAGTTAGAAGACCGGAGGAAACAGTTTCACAGGGATGGTACCCAGAACCTAGATCTACATCTAAAGACAATGTGTAATCGTGTCTGATCTAGGCTTTTGATTTAGATCTGTTATCACACGTTAAAAGAGCTCCAGATCGACGAGCAGTGAAAGCATCAGATCGTTTCATGAAGTGCACGGAGCACTCAGTCTTTCAACAGCAGGTTCTCTTCTGGACCTGAAAAGACAGACCTGTCATCACTGTGTGTCTGATGGAGCCTGGCTTACACACACACACACACACACACTAGTGTAGGTCAGACAGGGTGTGTGAGTTTGCTATCTGAGTGGAGTGTGTGCTTTGATCCTCCAGACACTCTGCAGGTCCTGCCTCCGTGAGCTGACCCGTGCATTCCACTGGAAAATGCTGATGGCACCAGGCTGCCTGGATTACTGGAGTAGTGTATACACACACACACACACACACACACACACACTCAATCACCAGTCATCATTATACTCCAGCACCCTTCTTTTTAGAAATCGAGGCACATTAGCCAGAGGCCAAAAGGCAGAAATCGTGTAAGTGTAGCACAATTCAGGCTTTATATTACAACAATATTATCAATATCATAGTAGCTTAGATCATAAAACATACACAAAGTACTTAGTTAGTTAAAATAGGTTTAGACACTAATTAAAACAATTAGGCGTGTCGCACAGAGGACCTGGACATTTGGTTAGGATACATGGCATCATGGACTCTTATCAAATATCAACAGATATTAAATGAAAACCTGACTGTCTCTGCCAGAAAGCTTCAAATGGGCCGTGGTCGGATCTTCCAGCAGGACAATGATCCAAAACATACACCAAATCAACAGAAAAATGGTTTACTGACCACAAAATCAAGATCCTGCCATGGCCATCCCAGTCCCCTGACTTGAAGCATTAGCATCACAGTAACATCACATGTTAGGAGGTGTGGCTGTTTGTGCCTATCAGTCCTATTTGAAGGTGTGGTCTTTGTGCTTATCAGTCCTAGTAGGAGGCATGGCCATTGTCCTGTCAGTCCCAGTTGGAGGTGAGAGCTTTGTGTTTGTCAATCACAGTAGGAGGAATGGTCTTTGTGCCCGTCAGTCCTAATAGGAGGGATGGCCTTGATGCCTGTCAGTCCTAATAGGAGGGGTGGCCTTGATTCTTATCATACCTAGTAGGAGGAGTGGACTTGATGCCTGTCAGTCCTAATAGGAGGGATGGCCTTGATGCCTGTCAGTCCTAGTAGGAGGTGTGGCCTTGATGCCTGTCAGTCCTAATAGGATGGTGGCCTTGATTCTTATCAGACCTAGTAGGAGGAGTGGACTTGATGCCTGTCAGTCCTAGTAGGAGGAGTGGACTTGATGCCTGTCAGTCCTAATAGGAGGGGTGGCCTTGATTCTTATCAGACCTACTAGGAGGAGTGGACTGGATGCCTGTCAGTCCTAGTAGGAGGTGTGGCCTTGATGCCTGTCAGTCCTAGTAGGAGGTGTGGCCTTGATGCCTGCCAGTCCTAATAGGATGGTGGCCTTGGTTCCTATTAGGATGTGTGGTGTTTATGCCGGTCAGCCTCAGTGAAAGTGTCATGACTTCTCTACAATAACACTGTATGTTTTCCGTTGAAATCAAAATGTTCACACAAAACTGAAACAGAGAATTAAATCGTATTGAAATGAATGAATCTTTGGTCACATATGAAGGGTCACAACAAACCATCTTGGAAGGGAAAAACACCCCCCCCCCCCCGAGACTCCAGCAATCGACTTCCTTGTGCATCTCAGGCTGATCTACAGAGAGTCAAAAGTGGGCGTGGTCTTGGATCAGACCACAGAAAAGAGACTGCGAATTTGCAGTCAGGAAGTGAGATCATTACAGGAAGTATCAGTCAGCTCATCTGTCTGTCTGTCAGTCAGAAGAATTGGTTAGTGCACAGAATCCAAAATGCTGTTTGACAAGCTCTTCAGTGCTGCGAGCTAACGGCTCCTTCAAGACTGTTGTATTATGTTAAATGAGTACGGACTGCGGCTTTCGGTCTGCCAGTACCACTTATCCATCCGAACCTCAGCACATTCCCACTCACTGCACCTATACACACGCAGACACACTCATACACATACCTGCACACAAAACTACCTTTCTGTTACATCTCACTCATACTTTAAAGGGCCTTCGTGCTCAGCCGCAGCCAAATATTTAACCTGTCACGGGAAATCAGTATCAAATACAAAAGCATGGCGGCTTCACCCAGCCCACATCGGTTAATCACGCCGCAGCATGCCAGGGATTGTGGGAAAGCAGTGTAAAGGTGTTGGTCACTGACAAAACCTCTAGTGTTTTATTTCCGCAAGCTAAATCTGGTCCAGACTGAACACAGAAACCGGGTACACAGAGGCAGCAGAGGAAGTTTAATAAAACAAACAAAAGAAGAATAAAGTACTAAAACCTGTGGTAGCCCACAACATCATGAAAGTACAGCATTTCCAAAACAAACCGAACATGACACAAAGGTGGAAAAAAACCCCACATCATTAGCATTACTTCAGCACACCTAGATATTTAGCTGGCTAACTAATAAAGCTGGCGATTTAAATTAGCTTCAAGTAGCTAAACTGTTAAGTGGTTAAATTGTTGTTGTTGTTTTTTTTTTTTGACTAAATGAATAACAAATTATTTATTTTCATGTTGAAAGTGTCCTTTAAAGCAGTGTCTGAAGATAGCTTGACGTAGCTAATCCTAGCTAGCTACTGAAGATTTGAGAGTATAGGTTGACGACAGCATGCTAGCTAGCTGTAAATTCATTACGGATTCCAAACCTCGGATAAACTTTCAGCTCTTTTAGGTAGAACGATACACATTTTAGATAGACGTATTCATCTCTCTCGCTCTCTTTTATGTTAGTTAATTTTTGAAAACATCAGACGCTAATGTCCTGGAGCACGTTCAAGGTCAGAAAACTTTACAGTAGTGTACTTGTGGGGGGGGAAGCCTCACAGAAAAACTACTACACTATCAGCTAGCTCAAAGTGGCTAATCCTTGCTAGCTCGCTTAATATAACACTCACGTTAACTCACTTTGCTAGCCAGAAATTCAAACCCCAAAACCGCTCAAAAACTACAACTTACAACAACTTATAAAAACTTTTCTAGCCAGCTTGAATGGTAAGCAAATGCTCTGTTAACATTCTCGCAGATTCTGTGTTCATCCAAAATTGGTCAACTCTTTGCAGTTCTCACACATTAAAGACGAGACATCTCTGACGCGCTGTGTCCGCAGCTAGCTTAAAGTGGCTAATCCTACCTAGCTAATATAATATGAAGTTAAACCTTTTATGACGGTCTGCAAGCCAGAAATTCACGTGCCGAGTACTTTGAGAACGCTTATTTTGTCCTGTTCCTGCTTAATGTATTTGCCTCGCACCTTAATACGGGCAAGTTCCGCCTTAACGTTGTTGTGTTTATCTTCAGTTTGCTCAGTAAACACAAAGGACATTCAACTGGTCGTGCAAACAAGATTAGCTGCTACTCTGCAGCCTCGCTACGCACACATAAACGATCAAATTCTCCGACAACATACGACCCAACATCAACCTTTTGTCCCGAGCTACTGCGGCTTTTCTCTTTGCAGCGCGCTCCTGTGATGAAAACGCACGCATGGAGACGCTTGAAAGAGAAATTGTAGCGTGCGTAGTGGAAAAAATGTGCGGAGAACCTCTTCGTGACCACGCCCACCCCTCGGATGCAGACGCGCATGCGGTGTAAAACGATCATCCCTCGGCGGTTTCTCAGCCAACTGCAAAACTAATGTAGACATCGCCGAGCTGCCTGCCTAGCAAACCGCTAATGCCACTCAACAGCGCATAAATACAGGGCTGACACACACACACACACACACACACACACACACACACACACACACACATACAGAAAGATATGCCCAGAGCTTAGCTAGCCACTGGATTCTGGTCATACTTTAAAACACACTTGAAACAGTTGTAGTATAAATCCACAGGAACCAAGGGAGCCTGGCAAGCGCTAGCGCTTTATGGAAATGTATTTAAAAACGAGCTCACATGTGCTTA
Source organism: Ictalurus furcatus (assembly GCF_023375685.1). Taxonomy (NCBI): domain Eukaryota; kingdom Metazoa; phylum Chordata; class Actinopteri; order Siluriformes; family Ictaluridae; genus Ictalurus; species Ictalurus furcatus. The sequence goes on from NC_071282.1 coordinate 16,595,270, forward strand.
AATCAAACGACGTGCAAGAGTCGCGAAAATGTGTGGCACGAAGACAGATGTGGTAAAGGTAGCAGCAGCAGGACTGACTGAGAGAGAGAGAGAGAGAGAGAGAGAGAGGAGAGAACAGAGGGCTTCTTGTCGTTGAGTTTCTGCAGCTTTTTATGAGGTCCGCACATGGAGGCAGACAAAAAAAAAAAAAAAAACTCCCCCCATCCCCAAAGACAAACACACTCTGGGTGTAAATGACCCCGAAAACACCCGCCGTTTCATCTGGGCGTGTGGAATTCTCTCCGAGCCAGGACAAAAAGTAAACAATACAGGGAGGGTAGTGAAGGGGTGCGGGGGGGGGTCTCTAAAGGGGGTGGGGGAACTCTCTCTCTCTCTCTCTCTCTCTCTCGCTCTCACACACACACAGAGAGAGAGAGAGAGAGAGAGAGTCAAAGCGCAGGCCAGACGGGGAGCGCTGGAAACCCACAGACTCTCGTTGGATTCACTTTACATGTGTTTGAGCGGCGAGAGAGCAAAGCACGGAGACTTCAAAAAGAAGTGAATGGCAGCGTGAAACGGGCTCCGACGGGGCTGGCTTGAAAAGCGACTCCAACACGCATGCATGAGCTTTCGGCAGTAGCTGTAGAGGAGACCACTGTGGAGCAGGACCTGAGCGGGAGGAATGTACAAACTCCGACTCATCAGGGATCGGCGAAGGCGTCACGTTACTGTAACCACAGCTCATAAAACTACACAGGACAGTGCAAGAGTTAGGGAGGACATTCAGGACTTAGGGTTAGGGAGGACATTCAGGACTTAGGGTTAGGGAGGACATTCAGGACTGCGATGATAAAAGTGGACCAAAGTTACGCTCGACAATCTCAAAATATCAGTATTCACTATGCAGTCCCTTCAGGATTTCGAGAGACGAACGCAAAAGCAAGAAAACTTCGCAGTTTTTCAAAATCACTACAGATTCGGCCCGGATCTTCAGACAAAGCCCGCTTCGATTCACGTGCGTCAAACACAAGTACAGTTAAACGGTCTCGTTTACCAACAAACATCGCCGCGAAAGACAACTGCAATTTCGCCAGTTCACTTCAAAAAAGCACAAAAAACTCCGCAAACTGCATCGCATTGCATTTTGAAAAGAGCCGCAGCAAAACCAAGCATTTTTGGCTGCAAGTATCACAAAAAAAAACCTCCATGAAATGCTGTCGGGCTGACTACATGCAGTCCCACGTGTAGGACGCCTCCTCTTACGCGCACAAGTGCTTATTCACAGATTTCCAACAATTTGTAACAATTAGCATGAGATCGTATAAACAGTAGTTTGGACCATTTCTTATGACTCAGTTCATATGGAATTAAACGAAATTCCAATCACATCTGGGTCGTTCATTTAATAGCTGGATATATACGCATATACTGTGAGTTCATACCAAAAAAAATAAATAATTTATTCTCACTTTGTGTAAATATATCAGCTAGGACAAATTTCAGAATGTCGTGATGTATAGCTCGTGATGAAAAGTCCAGTGTGTATAAAGACGTAATAGAGAGCGATGAGAGAGAGAGAGTGTGAGGAAAAGCAGAAAAACAGATGTTTTGATGAAAAGAGTAGCTACGGCGATAAAGAATAAACTTTTTGGGTTTGGAAGCTGTGAAGTCAAAATCGTTTCACTTTTTTAATTTGTTGCAAAACGAGGAATTTCCAGAGTAACGTATCTAAGTAGTGGACGTTTACGAGTAAAGTAACAAAACAGTAAATAAATAAACAAATAAATAAATAAATAACAGATCGTACCATAGCTAAAGTTTTTTTTTTTATTTTATTAATTGTTGCGAAACAAGAAACATCAATAGCGATTGCAACGAAAGGCCATTTTGATACTTTTGTGCTTTACTTTTTGTGCCAGGACGTTTGTTTTTTTGTTTGTTTGTTTGTTTGTTTGTTTGTTTTTTGCTGTGTGAACTGCTACAGTCTTGCCCTTGCGAACATACTTCATGCTAGCTTAAAAAAGGCATAAAAACAAACAACAACGACATAAATACTATAGCTAAAGTGTTTTATTTTATTTAATTTAAATATTATTAATATTTTATAGCCGGAGTTTCCACACAGTAAATTTTTAACGGTACAAAATAAATACATAATTAAACAATTGAAATTGTCCACGATTTAATACAGTATTTTCACATGTTGGCTAATAACACTAGGGTTTAGGGATGAAACGGTTACCGGTTTCAGGATAAAATTCCCCGACGGTTAGTATTACCGTGTCACATTTCATTATCGTTAAAACCGTGCGCGATTATCGTGATTTGTCAAACTCGCGGTAAATGCTGTCCACACGCCCAGCATGAGTCTGACGCAGGCGCAGCATGCAACATTGTTTTTTGAGCGTGAAAACAGACGCTACGATTAAAAAACAAACGCGTCTGCTCAATTCACCGTGAGCTGACGAGTCGGAGTCGCAGCACAGATCAGCAGGAGACTGATTTCATTTATCACGTGACGAGAGTGAGGCGAGCCACCCGAGTGGGAAGAGTGAGGCGAGCCGACCGACTGGAAGAGTGAGGCGAGCCGACCGACGGAAGAGTGAGGCGAGCCGACCGCCTGGAAAGAGTGAGGCGAGCCGACCGACTGGGATGAGTGAGGCGAGCCGACCGACTGGAAGAGTGAGGCGAGCCGACCGCCTGGAAGAGTGAGGCGAGCCGACCGCCTGGAAAGAGTGAGGCGAGCCGACCGACTGGGATGAGTGAGGCAAGCCGACCGACGGAAGAGTGAGGCGAGCCGACCGCCTGGAAAGAGTGAGGCGAGCCGACCGACGGGAAGAGTGAGGCGAGCCGACCGACGGGAAGAGTGAGGTGAGCCGACCGCCTGGAAAGAGTGAGGCGAGCCGACCGACTGGGATGAGTGAGGCGAGCCGACCGACGGAAGAGTGAGGCGAGCCGACCGCCTGGAAAGAGTGAGGCGAGCCGACCGACGGGAAGAGTGAGGCGAGCCGACCGACGGGAAGAGTGAGGTGAGCCAACCGCCTGGAAAGAGTGAGGCGAGCCGACCGACTGGGATGAGTGAGGCGAGCCGACCGACGGAAGAGTGAGGCGAGCCGACCACCTGGAAAGAGTGAGGCGAGCCGACCGACTGGGATGAGTGAGGTGAGCCGACCGACGGGAAGAGTGAGGTGAGCCGACCGCCTGGAAAGAGTGAGGCGAGCCGACCGACTGGGATGAGTGAGGCGAGCCGACCGCCTGGAAGAGTGAGGCAATTTAAAAAAATTAGCCCACAAAACAGACAAACAAACAAACAAACAACAACAAATTGTAGTTTTTCATCTGATTTTTTTTTGTGTGTAGTAACATGTTTAAATACTGCACTTATTTACTGAAATAATACTGAATATCTAGACTGTGCTGATTTATTTATGATTCATCGGTGTCTGAGACGACAGGTTGACAATAATAGTGTGTGTGTGTGTGTGTGTGTGTTGTGTTTGTGTCTGTCAGGAAGTCTGTCAGGGCAGCAATGAGTGGCTCAACTGCTAGAGGTGTGAATTCACCATCTGCCTTTCACTGCATATTAGCCAGGACTCTCTCTCTCTCTCACACACTCTCACACACACACACAGACACACACACAGTGTGTCCCTCTATATCCCTGTCGTCAGCACTGTCTGCTCCCACTGAGTATTTCTCTCCTCGTCCTATTAATCACGTCGAGTGAGTCGGCTGTTTACAGTCGAGCCGCATGCCAAGAGTCTGCGAGCGCTCTCTCGGTCTATTAGAAGCAGCTGAAGGCACGGTAGTGTACACCAACAGCCTAGGAAGCGCCCTATAATCTAAACAAGTGCATTTACCAGAGACATACCGGGATAGATTGGAGTAATCCAGATAAGGGATTAAACTTTTTTAATAATCAGGAGCTTTGTTTGAATAGCATTTAACAAATCCTGACGTTAACAAACGTTGTAGTGGATTTGGAAAGCTTTGGTCAAAGAAAAAATAAAACAAGTATTTTTTAGAGGAAACTGTGTGACACCTGTTGCCAAAGAAAGAACTTCCACAGCAAATATAACACGAGGCCAATCTGATCCGAGTTTTATGCTAAGTCACGTGCCTGAGTTACACAGCTAACAATGCTAATCATACAGTCAACTCAGATCGTATCCAGATGTGAAATAATTTCAAATATCACCCGCCTGTATGCTTTCTTAGCACTAGCCTGTTATCATGTTTCCATGAAATAATCCCAAATGTTAATACGTAACACATACTAACGTATATCTATAAGAAAAACTACAGCACCGTACACATTGCAAAGCAATCTGAAACCACTTGATCTAGCATGTTTGGTGTACAAGTTTGTATCAGAGCTACCATGCTCATATAGCTAATGGAAATTAGCACAGGTTAGCATATTGTCATGCTAAGTGCATGCTAAAAACAATCACACAAGCAGCTCAAACCTTATCTACATATTAAAGAATTTAGATCTGCTGGAGTGGCGGCCATTTTGAATCCGAAATCGCCTTACAAAACCATGCAAAGCTGGCGAGCTACAAGGCTAACATAGCTAGGTGCTGTGAGGTAGAACTCATTAGCATCGCATTAACTGAGCGCTAAATGAGATACACGCTCACACTCGGGTATTTTTGATGTGGTAAATATCCTCAGATCTAAATATGTAGCTCATCGCTATAGTTTTCGACACTGTATGACAGGTTCATGTAGGTATCTATGATGAGAACAATTAGCATAAACAACACCACATCAACAACAGTCACCTTTTATGACTATCTCGCTTCAGGTTTCGTTTATATACTGTATATTTAAAATAACGAACTATTCTGTTATTTTCTTAAAGATAATTTCATAAAGAAATGCTATTATAGGAATACCTTGTTAGGCAAGTGTGTGCTAATTAAAGTGCTCTTTAGCATGATTCGTTAGCTTCTACTATTAGTTATCGCTAATATACCTTCGTGCCAGTCCAAAACAAGTCAAGCGAATTTGGACAGCAAATATATTTTGACTCGTCTGCTGCATTTCCGTGGAAACTCGATGTCAGATTAATTAATTAGACCTAATTATTATTATTATTATTATTATTAAGTGCAGTTGGCATAACTGTGCCTACGTTTAAGACCAAATTCGTCCAGGAGTCTTTGTGCACAACTGCTCGCCTGTATTCCAGAAAACTTCAGCCTGACTAAAGCGCCTCTGAGAGCCAAAGGCAACAGGTAAAATAATCCCACCAGACTGTGTTAATGCTCACAGGGCACTAATGCATTAGCACGTTAAAGACCGGTGTGTGTCTGCCAATGAGAGGACAATAGAGGCTATAATTGGTGCTGAGCACAGCTCACACACTTGGTAATTGGGCAGAGTCATTATGGGTCGACACAAATGAGTCTCCCAGCAGTTGTTTCACTGCAGGGGAAGAACAATGGGGCAGGAAGATGGGGTTTATAAAGCTCACACTGCTACTGGAATAGCGCTACTGGACGAGAGAGGTCGGACTTCTGACTGCATTTTATCTGTAGATGTTATCGCTGAGACGTCTAGACAGATATAATACTGTTTTGTCTAGAAACCAAATATTCATGAATCCAAATAGGGTTTCAGACCAAAAAATAAATAAATAAATAAATAAATAAATAAATAAATAAATAAATAAAAAAAAATCAACAACCTGAACCCAGTTAACCTGGAAGTACAAGTATGCCATTTACAGGTAGGTTAGAATGTGGAACTTTATTCTCTTTCTTTTTCAAAGAAGATATGCTGAAAATGGGGTGAAAATATGCACAAAAGAAAAAAAAAATACATTTGTAGTGATTAAAATTTTGCGAAATTACAGCACCTGGAAAACTCTGCTCATTTGTTTCATCCACCATGTCGTCCTCGTTTACCATCACCCTCTTGCTATTTTTAAAAAGCACATAGTGACCCGAACCAGCAGTATATCAGGCACTAAGGCTAATCTTTAATCTACCGTTCTTGCTACTAGCTACCCAGTAATGGCTGATGTACATCTGGGTCATTTGTTAATTTTAGCCCCAAAATGAATCCGATATGATCAACGACAAGCAAAGGTGAACTATGAGAGCTTGTTTGTAATGTTTCTTGTTTTAAAGCCAAAAACTCGTCTGCATATTCTTCTTTTTTTTTTTTTTTTTTCCATTTTGAAAAAAGAAAAGAGAAAAAAAACAACAATCGTCTTGGCTCCAGAAAAATACGGCAAGTTACATAAACCTCCATTAAAAAAAAAAAACAAAAAAAACAATGACGAGTAAACAGTCTTACGCAGGTGTTACGGCGGAAAAAAGACGTGACGAGTACACGGTCTCAACGACGCCCAGCCACTCGCACACATAAAGTGTTGTGTTCAACTTGCAAACACTCATGGAAAACGAAACCGTTGCCAGCCATTCAGAAATAAGGTGCGAGTCTAAATATTATAAGGTGTAAAATGGGTGAGTCTGCTTTAATGGAAATGTTCCATTTAACGCTCGGACACGAGAAGGTAATAACTCCGAGCTAGCGTAAATAGCACAGCAAGTTATTTGTGTAGCGCGTATTAGGCATTCGAAAACGGGTACGAGCTCGTAATATCTTTAATTACATCTGCGTCTGGCCTGGATGATGTCGTTTAGTCATGCTCCATTTGATCACGTCGACTTTAATCTAGTTTTTTTTATTTGTTTTTTTATCAAAGCCCCGATCTGGGTCCGCTATCAGCACGGCCGAGGCTTTGATGCAGAGCTCTTTCGCTCGTCGTTGAACGTTAACTTCTGCACCTCCTTGATTAATTGTGTTTATATATGGAACTGAAATGGAAAATAGATTTTATTGTGTCCTAAGGACCGTATTTAGCCCAAGAGTAAGCGTGAAATTTACTCAGAGAAGATTACCGGATAAAATACGGCCGGCGCCGACGATCTCGCGTCCGTAAACCAGAGGACTTTGGGTTGTTTTTTTGTTTTTTTTTTCCTTTTTAGTTTCTCAGTCTTTATCCCCTGCCTGTCTGTCTCTGTCTCTTTCTCGAACATGGATGCTGATCAGATTAAGGACGGTCGCTTGAGGACAGTCGACTGAGGACGCACGTAGACACTCCTGCTGTGAGAGACGGGAACGTCTGCTCAAACGAAGAGCTGCAGAGAGACTGAAAAGATCTGGAATAGCAGACTTCCTTTAATCTCGCACAGACATCTGTAAACAGAGACGTCTCATTTCATAACTTCGTCCGGAGCCGTTGACGAAAACGCAACGTGAGCTCGGAGCGGAGACGTGTGCCGGCGACTATGCAGTTTGGCACACAGGGTCACTGGTTTAAATCTCAGATATGGCACAAGGGCTATCTCAATTACCTGGCCTTTCTCTAAGCTCTGTCCGTCAGCAAGGTGCTTAACCCCTGAAGTGCTCGAGGGCGGCTGCAACGTGACACCCACGTCTCCTTCCTACCCCCCCCCCACCCCCCACCCCCATGCATTAGTGCCCTCAAACCACCCAAGACTCTTCGGTGATCCTTAGTGGGGTTTTTCAATAGCTCCATTGACGCTGATATGGATAGACGGCACATATAAGGTATCTGATACCTTGAGTGTAGTCATAGTGAGGTCCTAGTGGAAGTGAGGGCATGGCAACTCACAGGGCACAGGATGGAAAATCATATGAGGTGGAATGGTCATGTTTAGATTTCTTGCTGAACATTAAAGGAACAAATCTCTGATCCAACATTTTCTTTGGCCGTAACTAAGGACCTTGGTTCCCCTTCTTTCCCAGGTATCATGAGTATCAAACAGCGACAGATGGTTGGAGCTAGAAATCGTGCCAATCACCACTAAATTGTCCCAAAATATCTCTGGCTAGCAGCAAGCTCCTAAAGTCATGTACTGACTGCCAAAGTTGGTTTCTATTTTTTTGGCTGCTTTATGAGGCAATATCATATTTTTAATCACAGAATGTAATGTTTCTATGTATTCCCCCACTGTACTCTTTTCTTGTTGCTCATATTTAGCTTGATTTTTCATTTATTATGCCAAGTTACGCTGAATCCCAAATCGTTTTGTATTAACTATATATATATATATATATGCTCACTGCATGGGCAGTGACAAAACACCATTTGATATGCACGACTATGTTGTACCTTAACATCATCTGACAATCACGAGTACCTCGCGATTATCGTCCTGAGTAAAAGTCTGCACTCACCATGTCGATTTTCACTGTGATAAAAAAGTATTGGCACCCTCTGGGTTCGTTCGAGTCATCTGAGCTAGGCTGGGTTTCCTACCAGACAGTACGGCTCAGCGATATCCGAAAGTAACGTAGTGAAAGTTTTGTATCTTTCATTTCGAAAGTTATTTTTTTCCCCCCTCCTGCTTTAGAATACGTGACCACACTTTTTTTTTTTTCCTTCATACAATGGAATGCTTCAGATACTGTATATTTAGGCACAGTCTATTTAAAATGATTTTCTTGCTGCAAAAATGTACAAATATTTCTACATTTATTACACTGCACTAGATGCGTGTATAATGCATCCCCAATGGCTTTGTGTTCGTTACGCTGTATTTTGGATATTGCTGTGCTCAAGCAACCCATTGGATGCAGGAATCCCAGGGTGCCAATACTTTTATCACCGAGTGCTTGGCTGTGTCTTGGCAGGACACTATTTGATCTTCAGCCACAGATAAAGCATTCTGGATTTTTGCCTGGATTACTTGACTCTCTTGTCGATTAAAATATTGGCACCCTTGGCTCCAACTGGGTAGTTCACCTAGTTCTAACCAATCGTGCCCTTCCAGAATGGGAAGAGTCTGGGAAGCAACCTGACTATGGATAGTTCTGGATGTGAATTCGTAACTATTCCATTCTGTATTGTTCTGTCTGGAGGAAAAGCGCCATCAAGTCTTTATTATACAGTTTAATAATTGACGTTGTCAGCTGGATCACAGTATGACGTGCAGTTCTCGCAAAACTCACAAGCCTCTACCAATCGAGAAGGATTAAAACATATCACCGTCTGTCTGAAAGTCTTGGACGAGCATGAATGAGAAACACGCACAGACAGAATACCATGTCGTTAATCCACATTTTGTCTAAGGCAATAAATCCACACAGATCAAATTCAGCGGTCTTGACTCTTCCGCAGCGTCAAAACAATCGTCTGCGCTTTGCAGTCTTAGTCAAACTCCCTATAAACTCACCAACATTACTCCTCTCTACTCTCTTTGCATACGACTAGCTGAATTGAAACCACCTGTTATTCCACATCTTGGGCATGCGAGATCCGTTTAAACAGTGTGCAAATCTGGCCAATGTGAATTATGATTCGGGTATGGATATGGTTTACTGCTGCTATTTTTGTTTCCTTTGTAATCATCATCCAGCTCCAGGAAGAACAGCATTATACAATCCGTCTCGATCTGGGTGCTTGACTCCGAGCACATGGAGGAATTATCATCACTACCCAGAATTCAGCTCACCACAGAAAACAAAAAAAAAAAAAAAAAAAAAAGAAATGGTTTAGTGTGTGTTTTCTTTCCGCTTTTGATGGAAATGTCAGTCATTTGGATTTAATCTGATTAGTGTGCACTTTGGACATGTATTCCACGCCGGCCAAATTCCCCGGAGTGTGTGGCTCGATGCCTAAATACTGCCAATAAAGACGACTACCGCCGTTTGGGCGAGTCTAAGCTCGGGTGACTTCCAGACATTTCTCTCAACACGCTATCAAAAGATCTAATGCCTAATAGGGATATGCGGAGAGATGCAATGACTGACAGTAAGATTACATCGATTCAAGTTTAATTCAACCGGACAAATCTGATGAAAAACGAAACGCTTTTGGCTGATTTTATTGCGAGAAACTACTGAATTCTGGATATTTTTATGCATTCTGACTAATGAATTCAAACGATTTTCAGAAATGTCCATTATTTTCACTAATCAGTCCAATTCTAATTATCTACTGAATTCATTCATGTTGCCTCTCTTTATAAGAGTCGAAGAATTATTAAACAACATGTCATGCCTACGTGAGGAAGTCAGGAATATCACTGCTAACGACGTTAGCCGTAAACGCGCGAGCTACATCTCCGACGCTGTTGTTTAAAAAAAAAACATACTTTCAGCAAGTACACCCTGAGAACAGAACGCTCCAGCATACCTTCCTGCGTATAACCTCGTGTATGTCGAAGCCGCTGCGCGCATATAGACGCCGATTCGATTAAACTATGTTCTCAAACTCAGAACTTGCGAAATCCGACACAGTTATTATCCCACACGTTACAAAACTCCCAAAATCGGATTATTTCAACTTTTAAACTGGTTGAAACACGAGACGGTTCTTGGAAGAAAGTTCCACCACCGTAGCGTTGGAAAAGGGGATATCAGTAACTCAAACACAAAAGGCCGTTTCTTTCGCGGTGAAAAGTAAAACATGTCGAGTTGTTCTGGTGAGAGCAGCTGGGGGGGAAAAAAAAAATCCCTCCTCATATTGGAATCCTACGCAGGCAGAGATATTCCTTTAATGCACGCTATGTGTGCAAATGCTTCTTATCGTTATAGGGGTGTTTGGGCGCCAAAACTTTTGAGCAGAGTGTCCTGCATTTACAGTGCCGTCAAAGGTCGACTGATTCTGGATTAGTCGAGAAGATGAGGAGAACGCGGCGCAGTCGTGATTATCCGCCGTTCACTCGTTCATCTTCGATATCCGGGTCGGGCTCACGGTGAATCCCGAGCCTAAATCGGGAACGCTGGGCGTGTACCACTCGGAGAATACACTCTGGATGGAACTCCAGTCTATTCCTGGAGAACATGCACACATTCATTCACATCTAGAGCCAATGAGTAGCCAATCCACCTACGTGGAAGGTTGGAGGAACTGGAGACCCCAGAGGAACCCTATAAGGACATGAGAAACTCCATACAGACAGGCTCTCGAGCTCAACTATGCCATCCTGTAGTACACATCTGGAAATAATTATAATCGCATCCATAATCTTGTACGTTTTATCCGTGGAATCTGATTCATGGAATCACAGACCACCTCAGGTCTCCGTTTTACCTCAACGTTTACCTCCTTCGTCTCTGTTTGCATTTATTCGTCAACTGTGTCATATAGCTGCGCTGCATGCATCGGAACTCCGTCTCCAGCTTTTGCTCCACTTCGTCTGTGTTTGGATTTCTCCTAACGTTGACTCCCGACAACCTACACATCAGCACCCGAATCACTAAACACATCACAAATATTTCAGTAGCTTTCCTTGAAGCTTTCCTTGAAGCTGATGAACCTGGAGGAGGAGGAGGTTACCACACATTCCTCCATGTTCCTCGTGGAGATGGATGGAAACTAAGTGCATCATCCTTCATCATCACGCTACGCTTCATTACCGTCCGTGACAGCAGCCAGACCCGAGTACTTCCCTTCGCTCTCCAACTCTACACCATCTACACCACCTTGATGAGGGCTGCTCCAGCTCTTTGGCTCCTAGTACTCCTAGTTTCTCCTAATGAATGTAGTCTAGGAGAAGCGTACTCCAAGATCAGCAGCGTTCTGAGAAAGTGCAGAGATGTTTTTTTGGATAGGACTGGTGTTTTTTTTTTTTTTTTTTATGACAACGTAATCATTCTCCTTAATAGACATCGAGACCTTGCGTACCACAAGGTCTGGGAACTGCTATATTTCCTGAAGGAGACTTTTCGAGAGTCTTGTAAAGATTTGCTGCCTTAAACGAAACATATTTAACTCCGAATGACAAGCGGTTTGGTGATGGATGCTAGTTTTGTTCATAATTTTTATGTTCGGGATGGTTCACCGTGCAAAAATGGCTGCATTTCAGGAAGTATATCTTTTCAGCCCAAGCTATAATTATAATGGGAAGCTACTTAAACAGATATTTTCCTGTCTTTACTGTATTATTAGCTTTCTTTAGAAATATATTATGGTAGCTTTTCCACGATGACCAATATACACGTTTACCGAAACACGCCCTTTCCGAAACTTTTCCTTGTCGCCACTCTGGTACCATCGATCGTTTATGCGCCTTTAATACGCATCGTTCACTTGCAAGCTTGAGATATAGTGCAAGCGACAAAGCCATCGGGGATTGTTCATTTTCTAGGTACAATTTTATGCAAATTAGGTAAGACCATGCAAACTAAACAAACAATTGTTTGGATTCATAAAACAGTGAATCGAAAAACAACTGGTTCAAATGATCCCTCATGACACGTGTGGTCTGACGTTTCTTCGCTTCCCCAAGACCCAACCCGCAACTCTAGCTACCATTTAAAGTTGAACACGAAAAACTCGTAACCATGGTTTCGAACTTTCATTAAATCCGTGAGAGGTTACGAAGAAAAACCTTCGACTTCCTTCCGAGCTTGATGTCATTCATTCCTCTGCGGAGCTGAGTGGCTAGTACAGTTAGCAAGTTAGCGTGAATCGAACACTGACCAGCGCGTAATCGAACTAGCTTTGTCCAACTAGCTAGCTTTAGAAATTCCATATAGCCACTGCTGTTTCTTAGAGTGACTACAAAAATGGACAGGCCACGCCCACAAGCTACGACAGTAGCCTCGCCTACAACAGACAAAACTGCAGCGAGGGAAAGTACAGTTTGGTAGCTTAATTTCTGAGAGTGAAAGTCTTAGGAATCAGAGTTTCATCTTCTACGATTGTATTTACGAACCTCGACAAGGCACAAAGAAATATTTCAGACAATCTTCGGCCTGTCCTATGATAATAACAGCAATTACACCGGCAGGACAGAGCCGACTACACAACACAGACCTGATGTCTATGAGTGCCGTCTCTGTATTTAGCATTCTGAGTGTTAGCTTAAAATTGCCGTGAGTAATCCCCTTAGTTCCGTCCCTGTATTAGCCCCAAATTCCAGCGGCCGCTGCATGATTTCTGAGCGGCTCTGTGTGCTTTGAAGGACACTCGTAATTGCGGGCGCCTAATAAGCCGACTCCTGCAACAAGGGCGTTTTGAGTACGATTCAGACGAAAACCATTACTCTCAAATTTATCTTAATAACGGAAGACACGCCAGAAGCAGACTATTTGTTCAGCTGATAGAAACCCCACACCTGCTGTGGCCCCCTGTCCCTCCACCAGCCACAGCCACTCATCTGCCCCGTGAAGCTTTAAACCCAACACTGCAGCACTTTCCCTCCCAAGGGCTTGTGGTAATATTTCAGCGCTAATATCGCAGAGACAGCACTTTCAATGGCGGACATATCTTCTTTGGAAAAAGTCTCACGTTGGATAAAGAGAACCAGAAGACATGCCAGCTAGCGGAAAATCTGACCATCAGTCGTTTTTTTTTTAGGAAAGAACGTTCCTCGAGGGTCCATTCATTGGAAGATTGGATTCTTGTAGTTGTTGTCAAACGAGATCATGAATTTACAGCTCTATCTGTACGACATCCGAGTAATTTTTCAAAACATTCGTGTCAGAATTGCACACGTGAGCGTGAGAATCACTCACCTGCGAGAAGTTCAACCCATTGAGAGGATGGCACTGCTCCTCGACTTTCTCCACAGCTCCCGTCTTCTTCTTCATCCTCTCCGCCTCCTGAGCAAGGTAGAGGTCCAGTACGGGAACACCACGCGTCTTAATGTCCGCCTCGGTCAGCGAGTTCACCATGAGCATGACCCACACGGGTCGTTTGCGCTCCCAGTTGCCTGCAATGGCGTTGAACAGGTAATCGGCGTACAGGCCCTTTCCTCGCTGATCCGGAGTCATCCACGACGGCATCATGAGCTTGACGTACTCCAGGTGCCTTTTCAGACGGCGGTAAATGTCTCTCGGCAGAACGTCCTGCAGGTTCTCGCCCTGCGGTAGTAGCTGGCACCGCGTCAGTGCCGAAATGGTGTACGGGTCAGTGAGGTCCAGCTCAAAGTACACAATGTTGCTCTCCTGGAAGGCTTTTTTGGAGTTCTCCGGGATGTAGTCCCAAACCCGCGTGTAGGGCACGTGGATGGTGCCGTAGAAATACGACGGCGGCTCACGCTTGATCGTCCACAGGAAGGAGTTGAGCTCACTTTGCTGTGAATAAACGAGTCAGTGATCACTCACACACACTCTGACTGATCTGAAACCTGTTCTAAAGGCGTTATAAATTAGTATCCATGCTGAATTTCAGAAAGACTCATTACTCCTACCTGAATATGACTTTTATTACAATATGATCTGTTTGGTAAAATATGACACCTGAGGCATTACACGTTGATGTTGAGGCATTACAGGCTAACTTCAATTGTGTGTGACTGCACAATATAGGAAATGTTCCCAAATATAGGAAATAACACCCCCCAGGTGTTTATTCGAAAGCCGCTAACTGCCGTAATGGGCTGTTAATATGTCATTTAATGCAATACACGTCGCAGGACAGCAAACATTAATGAACTCTGCTGGACATCTTGACACATTCCATTCAACCAGAATAATGCAATCACGTGGGATGATTTAATTGAACTGAAACATAACGGGACCAAAAAAAAGAGGCGCTTTTAATTGTTATTTTGTTGTTGTTGTTGTTGCTTGTTAAACTGGTTGCTTTAGTAATGTCTAGATTGCTTGACGTGAAAATGCACAAATGGATGCCAATAGGAGAAAGTTAGGGTGCAATATTTACTATATTTTAAAAAAATAAAAATAAAAAAAAGTACATAGGATGATTTAATCTGATTTTAAAAAATAAATAAATAAATAAATAAAAGGCAAAGTGTAAAATTATTTTTTTCGGTTTAAATGCTTAAAATAGCTTATTTTGAAAATGCACAAATTTAAAAGCAACAGGTTTTACAAGCTACGAGAACGTGTCAGAGCATTGCGGCATGTCGTGTAATGACACAACCTAACTTTTTAACCTTTAAGTAAACACTTGGATTCGATGCATTGATATAAATGATGCGTAAATAAGATTTTAAGTCTAAATAGAATAAATTGCATTCAGTGTTGTTGGTCTTTTTTTTTATTATTATTGAAAACTAAACAACTTGTGCTACCTTCCTGTTGAGGTCGCAGCTCGAGCTCTCCCTCGCGCTCCACTGGCTGGCCTGCAGGAGCAGAGTGAGGCACGCGCGCATGAACGCGCAGCGCGTGAGCACCATCGCGGCTCGGCGCTTCCCGGCTGATCTTCCCCCGGCTCCTGATCCCGCTCCTGTCCGCTCTCAGAGCTCCGGGATGACAGGAATCCGGTGAACGGTGCGGTGCGTGTCCGCCATGCTGCCAAACGCGACTCTCACGATCACTGTTTACATGCACGTGTGTGTCTTATTTATTTTTCCTTGACTTACAAAAAAACAACAACAACAACAACAACAACAGACGTTTAACTTTACATGACACGGAGCTGGACAAACATCTAAACAGTCCACGAATAAGGTCCTTGTAGTCAGCTTGCATGGAAGGGGGAAAAAAAACCTGCAACAGGTCAGCAACAGGTCCGACTCTAAACCGTGAACAAACCGCGCGCGCATGAGCTCCGCGTCTCGTGCTGCTGTGTTTCTCCGCGCGAGGGGAGTGAATGAGGAGAGGAGCATCCCTGGGACTCTTACCTAGCCCCCTCTCCCCCTCACCCCTTTCCCACCCCGAAGCCCCTCTATAGCCCCCCACCTCCACACACTCCCCATCCAGGCCAATAATCTGATTGAAGCATCTCGTGCCCCCGCGGGGCTTTTGGAGGAGGAGCGCGAGCCATCAGCGGCACCGCGGGGCTTTAACTAAAGCAGCAGAATGAGCTCCAAAACTTCTGTGTGCAACTTCCAGGAGCTGTAACGGCATCAATACACCAACACACCACCAACAAAACCAGCAGAACTGCACACGCGGCCTTCAAAACACACCGGAAGTCTTTTATTTCTTATTATTCATCTTTTATTTTCTACTGCAGCATCTGAGAGAAAGTGAAGACAAGGAAAAGGAAGCGTGTATGATAAAATTCTTAAATACTCTCTCTCTCTCTCTCTCTCACTCACTGTCTCTCTCTCCCTGTCTTTCTCCCTCTCTCTCCCTGTCTCTCTCTCTGTCTCTTCAGTTCTCGCTCTGCCTGTCTCTGTCTCTCTGTCTGTTTGTCTCTCTGTCTGTCTGTCTATTTGTCTCTCCATTTCTCTCTCTCTCTCTGTCTATTTGTCTCTCTGTCTCTCGTTCTGTCTGTATGTTTTTCTCTCTCTGTCTTTGTCTCTCCATCTCTCTCTCTGTCTCTCTTTCTGTCTCTTTGTCTGTCTGTCTCTCTATTTGTCTCTCCATCTCTCTCACTGTTTGTCTCTGTCTTTCTGTCTCTCTCTATCTCTTTCGCTCTCTGTCTGTCTGTCTGTCTCTCTTTGTCTATTTGTCTCGCCGTCTCTCTTTCTGTCTGTATGTTTCTCTCTCTCTCTCTCTTTCTCTGTCTGTCTGTCTCCCTGCTCTCTCCCTGTCTGTCTCTCTCTATCTGTCTCTCTATCTCTCTGTCTGTCTGTATGTTTCTCTCTCTCTCTCTCTCTCTCTCTCTCTCTCTCTCTCTGTCTGTCTGTCTCCCTGCTCTCTCCCTGTCTGTCTCTCTCTATCTATTTGTCTATCTTTCTTTCTGTCTGTATGTTTCTCTCTCTCTTTCTCTCTCTCTCTGTCTCTCCCTCTGTCTGCTCTCTCTGTCTATTTGTCTCTCTCTCTTTCTGTCTGTATCTCTCTTTCTGTCTCTTTCTCTCTCTGTCTGTCTGTCTCTATCTATTTGTCTATCTTTCTTTCTGTCTGTATGTTTCTCTCTCTCTTTCTCTCTCTCTCTGTCTCTCCCTCTGTCTGCTCTCTCTGTCTATTTGTCTCTCTCTCTTTCTGTCTGTATCTCTCTTTCTGTCTCTTTCTCTCTCTGTCTGTCTGTCTCTTTGTCTCTCCGTCTCTCTGTCTGTATGTTTCTCTCTCTGTCTGTCTGTCTCCCTGCTCTCTCACTCGGTCTCTCTCCATCTATTTGTCTCTCCATCTCTCTTTCTGTCTGTATCTCTCTCTCTCTCTCTCTCTCTCTCTCTCTCTCTCTCTCTCACACACACACACACACACACACACACACACACACTTATTTCAAAACAAATGAAGCCAATAACGTATTTCCCCACATGTACATTTACACAGGAATTGGACAGTAATGAACCAGGAAGGTTAAACGTGAACACAAAGTTGAACTCCTGAGAAGATTGAGATGAACGTGATTTTATCGAGCAGGACATGTTCCTAGAGCAACATCTCTGTATTTCCTGAAACGACATTCTTTATAACCAGTCTCTACCGCGTGATGTCCTCGGTGTGCGTCTCCAGGTTCATCAGGTGGCTTTATGGGGCCAAAAGTTTTGTTCTGCATTTTAGTTTGTAAAAAAATTCATCAACATTGTTTATTTACTGAACATACTGAAACCCTGCCTCGCTGCACTTGTACCGTATTTACACCAAGTAAACGCCAAGTAAACAAGTGAAATGCAGTAGAACTGAAAACAGGTTTTCTGTCAGGGATCCAGCTGGTGTCTCCGGAGGGAATTTTCAAGCGGATCAAGAAGCAAGAGGCGCACACTGATGACATCACAAAGCAGTGACTAGTTAAATGGAATTTAGTTCCCATCCCACAGGGACTTGGATTCACAGTGAGAACTCTCTTTACACTTCTGGGTCCAATAAGGGGTCTCCTGTAGACCAAACTAGAACCCATTTATTAGACTAAAAACCTTGTATAGCGTTTATAACCATTATTACCTATAATATAATATAAAAACATTAAAAACAAGGTCAAATGAAGCTGTTTTTTATTCACAAGACGCCGGATAATGAAGCTTTCTCTTTAAAAGGTCAAATCTGGAAACATTTTAGGAGGCTAAGAACTCATAACTACACAAAGAACCCTTTTTTCTATAAGCATACAGGTTGAAAGTGATGTATACTGTGTGTGTGTGTATATATATATATATATATATATATATATATATATGTATAAAGCTGAAGCTGGTGCATTATTGTTGCTGTTGCTTATAATAACTTTTTTATACTTTAATTTAAAGAACTTTTTAAGCAGTTTAATTTTAACCAACACGTGGGCTAAGTAATGCAAACTTCCCTACTCTGCTTTCAGAGTTAAATCTTTAATTCCGTTCCTTTATAACAGCATAAAACCAGTTAAAAAAAAAAAAAAAAAAAAGTTTCTTTTTTCATGTCTAGCGGTCTGTTGGTTAGAGAAAACCAATAATAAGTCGAAAGCATTATACAGATGAGTTCAAAGGATGTCTGGATTAAATAAAGACATTTCACCTTTAATCACTTCACTCTTTACACTTTACTTTTTATAGGTATCCACATCTCTGCATTTAACCATAACTGCACATTCATCTACAAAAACAGCAAATAGCCATGAAGGCACTTACTTATTCATCATAGAGTCATTAACCATGGCTCTGTACTACTCTGACACACTGCATACATCAGCAGTGGGATTATTTTACACTCATTCCTTTAAATCCCTCTGCTGCTTTTGTTTCAATGCAGGAAAGTGGATTTTAGCACCATCTAGCGGCGAAAGCAAATATTACCCGAAGGATGAGTGTCTGATTATCCAGGTTCTTGTGAATAAAAACGACTTTATTTGATCTTGTTTGCCATATTTGTAATAAGCTTTATTATAGGAAATAATGCTTGCAAAAGGTATACAGTAATACATCTTTTGTTCAGTCTGCAAATTATTGATTTTAAATTTAAAACGAAGTTACGTGAAGAGGTGGTGTGTACTCTCACTGCTAAAATAAGACAAACTCCAAATAAATCAAATAGCAAAAACATATATAAAAATGTAAATTTCTTGTGTGTTTTCAGGCCGTATCTAGACTATTTAAGGCTTCTCGACTCATTCACTCTCTTCATTTCACTTTCCTTAAAATCCATCATTTCTGCTCTCTCTGATATTACATAATGTGTTTATTTTTCTCATCTGCAATGCATTGCCCTAATATCAACCACCAAAAAATACATACAGAGTAAAATATTAGCATGGTAATGCATTTCCATACACATTACAGTCTAGTCTAGTCTAAAGAGTCGGCTCATACAAACGGCTCAGCATTCGGACATTCTGAGGAGTCGAACTATACAAACGGACCCGTGTTAATTCGAACAAACGGAAATATCGACTCCTGTTTGTACAGCTCGAGCATAAGTGAGCTTTTACGTGCTTTTATTAAAAAATAAATAAAAAGCAAAATTTCCCAGTCACATTTGTGTGGATTTAGTGATTCATTGCTGAGTCGACTCACACAAACGCTTATAAAAAGAGTCGAATCTGGCAAACCGTTTTGTGTTCACAAATTGACTTCACAAATTTGACTCACATAAACGACTCACTCACAAGATTCAGTGTGGGGGATTCAGTCTGAGAATCGATTCATTCAAACAGTTTAGCGTTCAGGCAACATGACAAGTTGATTCATATAATGAATTCAGAATTCAGACAGCCAGGAGTGTTGATTCACTCAACCTAAGGGCCATCATAAAAAAATAAAAATAATAAATAAATAAATATATATATATATAAAAGATTCAGTAGTAATTCAGACAGATACAAAAGTAACTCAGACTTGTTGCATTACCTTCACTGTGCTCAAACCTTATGATCCTTTCTCTTTGCACCTACACCTGATGTAATTAAGCAGCTAATTAACAGTCCTTCCTGAGTTGAAGTGTGTGTGTGTGTGTGTGTGTGTGTGTGTGTTAATGCAGGGAAAACACTCAAATGTGCATGACAGTGCGTTCTCCAGGACCAGGATTGGGAACTTCATCCAGTTAACCTTAACATGTTCAGGAAAGCTGGATATACAGTAAAACTCTACTCTGTTCTACTTTCGTGTTTATCGATCACAAGTGGAGGCAGCACATAAGGTTTTACTTTTACGGACCAAGTAAGTAATTAAACGCACAAAATCGCCAACTTCCATTACAGCATCGCTGTTAAAACCTGAACAACTTCCACATGTTATGAAGAAGGACAGGCTTAAATGAAATGGAGAAATGCTCGTCTCAGTACAGGGACATTCCTATGTTCCAAGGGTCCTGTGTTCCTCGGTTCAATATTTTTGCTAACACACATTAAGTAAACTTTTCCGAAGGTTTTATGTAACCAGGACTCATTTTCCCAGGGCCTTATTAACTTTATTACATTATAACTTTAAACACCAAAGACACATTTAACTGTAATGAACTTCCTGGTTACACAACTGCACTATTTGAGCATGTAGAATTAGTACATTTATAGAAGGGATTTATTTATAATCGCACTATCCGGTGTCACCCAGATGAGGACAGGTTCCATTCCGAGTCCGGTTCCTCTCAAGGTTTCTTCCTCGTATCATCTCGGGGAGTTTTTCCTCGCCACCGTCGCCTCTGGTTTGCTCAACAGGGACAAATTCATACATTTAAAACCTATATCCTGAATGTATATATTTCTGTAAAGCTGCTTTGGGACAATGTCCGTTGTTAAAAGCGCTATACAAATAAAACGGAACTGAATTGAAAATGAATAACATACTGGACATTAGGTTGAAGTCCATCGTTCATGCACACTTGAAGTTTATGAACGTGGAAAACGAACTAGGTTGCAGTGTTTCCCGTCTGAATTCCAGCCATTCACGCTTCGTCTGTTAGAATCGGCTAATTAATACATAAATAATGTGTTTCGGTTTTTTCTCAGGAACAGGGAGACATGCTGAACTTCACCAGACAACACTTCAGTGTTCAAACCACCACAGTGTCTGAGCGCTAAAAACGTGCTCACCTGAGAGACGTCACATTCGTATTCTTCTATAACATGATCGAGCGCTGCGAATGCTAGCCGTTTAGCTAACACAAGATAATCTGACAGGCTTTCTGAGAGGATTTTCATTCAGGTTAAACTGTATTTTTTACTAATTAGTTTAGCTAGCTGGTTAACATGAGCTAACTTGACAAACTTTCTGAGAAGAATCTCAATCCTTTTTTTTTTTTTTTTTATCTTATAAATGTTCATAAATTTCTTACTTAAGCTAACAAGCTAGCTGACTACCTTAACAAGCTTTCTGAGAGGAATCTCAGTCTTGTTTATAAATGTTCATAATGTTTACTACTTAAGCTAACAAGCTAGCTGGAGAACATGAGCTAACGTGACAGGCTTTCTGAGGGGAATCTCAGTCCTTTTTTAAAAAAAAAAAATTTAATAAATGTTCACAAATTTATCACGTAAGCTAACAAGCTAGCTGACTAGCATGAGCTAACTTGACAAGCTTTCTGAGAGGAATCTCAGACCTGTTTATAAAATCTAGCTGACTAGCATGAGCTAACCTAAGTATTTGGGGAATTTTAGTTCTGTTTATAAATGTTTATCATCTTTACTACTTAAGTTATCTAGCTGAATATCACATTTTAACACAGGATTTTAATACTGTTCAAAAATGTTCATAATCTACACTACTTTCAGTAGGTTAGCTAGCTGGCTAACACGAGCGAACGACAGATTTTCTGAGAGGATTTTCAGTACTGTTTATAAATATTCATAATCTTTACTACTTTAGTTAGCTATCTGGCTATAATGAGAGGATTTTTAAGTATTATTAAGTATTGTTGTGGAAGTTGGAGAGTTTAGCTAAGTAGCATTGCTAACGTGGTTGCGCCAGTGAAATGGCGTTTAAAGAACATAGGATGTGTATGTGCTTATCTTTGTACTGTGTTAGGTTAGCAGGCGTAGGCAAGCAGCCCAGAATACATGTTCTTTCTCTCTCTCTCTCTCTCTCTCTCTCTCTCTCTCTCTCTCGCTCTCTCTCTGTCACAAGCAAAGCTCCTTTATCTGACTCAAACACGACTTCCTGCTGATCTGTTGAATAATGCTCAGACTGTCCGCTCTCGGCTCCTTTTATTAGCATTCACAGGCTGGCAGTGTAGAGCGGACCGACACGTACATGAGTTCAGTCCTGCACCCTCTTTCCCCAGGTTTTGACATTGAAAACATAGAATATGAAAAGCAAGAACAAGGATGTTTGTATTAATCCTTCAACATGTCATTCTTGTTTTCATTTCACTCAGCTACCAGTGACATATATTAGCTAACAACTATGTGGCTAGCTAATATGTGGCTAGCTAATATGTGGCTAGCTAATATGTGACTAGCTAATACATGGCTATCTAATACATGACTAGCTAATATATGGCTAGCTAATATATGGCTAGATAATACATGACTAGCTAATACATGATCATTACTTAAAAAAAAAACGGTGTGATTCATATTCGCATGAATGGCGCTATCGAGATAAGATGGCATTTTCCGAGCAGCATTTATGCTTCAATGCTAAAAATATTGGCACCCTTCACGATAATGATTAAGGGCTAAACTGTGTTTTAGGACTTTATTGGGCTAAACTGTCATTTAGGCCCAGGTTTCTGGTTGCGGTTTAAAGTTAAATTCCACCCCAAATCACATTAAATACGTTTATATTGAAATATGTTTAGCAATTCACGACTTGGCTGGTTAGCAGTTTGCGAGATGACTAGCGCGATGGTGTTGACGGTGGTATTAATATGACAGCTGAAGCTTTGGAAGCTGATCTGTTTGAGCAGAGTGTACAGATGAGGAGGCGAGAGAGCTGGACAGACTAAAGGACTAAAACATCGCTGTTTTTAGGTAAAGATGAAGCAAGGGTTAAATCCCACTGCCTCCAGTGCTATCAGCAGGTAGCTGGACGGCATTGTGAGCCGGAATGGAAAGCGTTTTCTGACTATTTTTCAGTACTAACAAAGTGAGACGAGATGATGAAAGAAGTTTAAACTTAAAGGTCAACTCAGAAGTTTATTATGAAATAAATCACCGTGTTGATTATAAAGATTAATAAGTCGTTCAGGGTGGGTTTTTTTTCCTTTAAGGGGTGGACTTAATTACGCTGCCTGAATCACAGCCTGTCGATTAAAATGCGTAGATCGCATCACAGCACTGCAGAGTTTAGCACATCTGATTCAGCTTATCAGGTCATTTCCAAAACCTTCATGACCTAGATCAGCCGTCTGAAAAATGGCTAAAAAATAGATGTATGCATACACGTGTGTGTGTGTGTGTGTGTGTGTGTGTGTGTGCGTGCGTAGTGCTTTCTATGGATAAAGCCAGGAAAGTACCCTAGAAAAACATGTTTTTCCTCCCTCTTATTCTGGATCAAACAGGACGTCCCGCTGGCCTGCTGAATAATGCCCTGTTTGCCCAATCTCAGCTCTTTTTAATAGCACAGACTGGACACACACACTTACACACACACACACTTTCCTCGCACGACTGCTTATCTAGGATCACATCCCCTTCACCATTCAAGAAGTGAATATGAAATGCCAAGAACTGATCCTGGATTAATTCGCTGTGTGATGCATGACTCCAGGTATCCGGGCTTGCCTTTGGAGAGATGTTACGGTGGGTGGAGAAGCTGATCTGCTCCGGAGGGGTAAATCAAAACACGGGTGTAATGTTTCATCACTGCTGGGCTTTGAAGAGACGCTGGAATGGACCTCCTGCGGCATGAGAGAGAGAGAGAGAGAGAGAGAGAGAGAGACAAAGGAGGATTTTGCATTACTGAGTCTGAGTGAGAATATGAAAAGAGGGTGGGGCTAAACTACATTTGATCAGCTGATTTTCTTTTCTTTTTTGATGCTCAACATGCTGCTTAGTGTTAATTTTGGATTTTAATGATACAATATGATATACTTTAGCTACGTTAGATGAACTAGCCATCTATCTAAATGCGATACACGAGACGTGAGGGAGATTGCTAGTTAGCTTAACTAGCGTTAACATTACCTGAACAATAGTACACTATTTTGGGAGGTTCACCGTTTTGTTGGCAGCATACTCGCCAAATCCCACAATGCACTGCGATACGCTGACGTCCAAACGACATACCCTAGCAGAAACAAAACACGCATAATATACTATCATTCGATTTTTAGGGAGTATGACACTAATTTTGAAACAGGCAGGCTAGCTACCAATTACACAGCATTAGCATAGTTTAGCAACATTACCTAAAATGTCTAAACACAATGCTGTTTCCAAATTAGCCATCTAATTAGCATGTTTAGCGAGAGATAATGTACATCTAAACAGTAGCTATCTGGTGCCCAAGCATACTAGCGAGCTAGTTAATAACACTAGCTGTATGTCAAAAACGTCCCTGTACGTACAGTAACCTATAATGCACTGAATGGGGAGTTTTGTTTTGCTATTTTGTAACTTAAAATCTTAGAAGAGAATACAAAAAGTTAGTGTGCAAATTATATATTCTAGCAGGAACAGAATACCCATAATGTACATGGCCTTTTTAGGGAATAGGGAGTATGATACTAGTTTACCAGGTAGAATAGGCTAGCTATCAACGACACGATAAAATGATAGCTTAGCAACATTTAAGTTAGCTGGCTATCTAAATACAGTGCAATGCTGTGCTAATAAATAGCCAGTTAAATTAGTTAACTCTACAGCAGTAGCTACATGATGTTAAGTAGCTTGCCAAGTGTTCCTGCAAGCTAGTTCATAGCACTATCTGTATATATCTCATGTTCACTTATACATATAGCACCGTATTTAATGAGAGAATATCTAGCGTGCTCGTAAAAACGCCACAACGCTCTACAGAATTAAACAATATAATATAGTTTAGCATCATTATCTAAACTAGTCAGCTATATAAATGCAACACTGTGTTAACATTATTCAAATAACTCCTTAACATTATCCTTAACGCTACAGCAGTGTGCTTAAGTAGCTTGTCGTGCTTACTAGCACGCTAATTGACACCAATGGTACAGTATGTCCATTTTGTAGGGGAAAAATTCAGGTTGGATCCAAGATCCAGGTTTGCTAGCAAAATCGCTAATTACTAAATATCATATCGTATTATTTAAACCAGCTTCGCTACAAAGCTAGCTAACAATCATTTAAGCGACATTCTTGCTATCCCTTGGACGCCTGTGACTCAGCAAAACGGGGATCTGTGCGCTGAGGGACATCCCGGAGTGGGTCGTTTCGACAAACTCCACAGCACAGCGCGGCTAATCCAAAAACCCTGAGCCTGTAGCGTGTGCTGAATTCTAAACGCTGACTCGTGGTTTGTGTCACATTCACTCAGGCGTTTCTGCTGCGGTTTTTAGTATCACGCTGGCCTTTTCCATAATGATTTATTAAGTGTGAGGAATTCTGGGACAGAAACAAGAGCAAAGAAATCCCACTTGTGCTATTTCTGAGGCGCCGCTGCGAGACGTCTACACTAATTACCTGTCAGGGCGATGATGCCGGCCCTTTTGCTCAGAGACGATCACACTGAGGATCAGAACACGGTTTTAGTGGCTCGCCGTGTGAGAAATTAAACGCTCTTACTGTGAAAGTTGTCACCCTGAAGTTGATTATTTTCCTATAGCAGCATGTTACAAAGTGTGTTATTCCTCCTACGATTTTATATTTATTAATCAACGACATGTCGTGCTTTTTATCCATTTATAGTTACATTTGATGATGTGGAATATCTGCGAAACAAGTTCGTTACTGTTCCTGTTTTTGTTCTCACTTACCTTATAGCTTTTTTCTCTTTCTTGAAGTAATAATAATAATAATAAATAATAATAAAAATAAAAAGGCAGCTTGTCGTGTTGCCAAGAAACCGGAAAGAACAAAGCACTGAAGACTTTCCTGTGGCGGAAAGTTTACTGACCGTTACAAAGCGCTGACACTGGAGACTCCTTCCAAAACTGTTCCATACACTTCTAGTTAGAGAAAGATTCATGTTTGCAGTTTTTTCTTTAAGTAATGTTTTTCTGTTTATTCAGGGTTAGATTATGTAAATAGCTGAGATACAAGTCCCTGTGAATGAGCTGGAGATATTAGAATGTACTAGAACAAACTAACGCACTTTATGTTTAACATAAAGAATAATTCTGAATAATCCTTTCTACCTGTCTTCTTTCTTTCTTTCTCTTATATACTTTATATTTAACAAAAAGAATAACTATAAATACTCTTTTCCTTTTTTTCTTTCTGACTTTCTTTTTTCTTTCTCTTATATACTTTAACAAAAAGAATAACCATAAATATTATTTCTTTCTTTTTCTTTCTTTCTTTTTTCGTTCTTTCTTTTTCTTTTTTCTCTTATATACTTTAACAAAAAGAATAAGTAAACATACTATTTCTTTCTTTTTCTTTCTTTATTTCTTTCCTTCTCTTATTTACTTTATATTTAAAAAAAAGAATAACTATAAATACTATTTCTTTCTATTTCTTTCATTTTCTTTCTTTCTTTCTTTTTTCTCTTATATACTTTAACAAAAAGAATAACTATGCATACTTTTTCTTTTTTCTTTCCTTCTCTAATATACTTTATATTTTAAAAAAGAATAACTATAAATACTATTTCTTTCTTTTTCTTTCTTTATTTCTTTCTTTTTCTTTCTTTCTTTCTTTTTCTTTTTCTTTTTTCTTTCTCTTATATACTTTAACAAAAAGAATAACCATAAATACTATTTCTTTCTTTCTTTTTTCGTTCTTTCTTTTTCTTTCTTTCTTTCTTTTTTCTCTTATATACTTTAACAAAAAGAATAACTATACATACTATTTCTTTCTTTCTTTCTTTCTTTCTTTCTCTTATATACTTTATATTTAACAAAAAGAATAACTATAAATACTATTTCTTTCTATTTCTTTAATTTTCTTTCTTTTTTCTCTTATATACTTTAACAAAAAGAATAACTATACATACTATTTCTTTCTTTCTTTCTTTTTTCTTTATCTTATATACTTTAACAAAAAGAATAACTATGCATACTATTTCTTTTTCTTTTTTCTTTCCTTCTCTAATATACTTTATATTTTAAAAAAGAATAACTATACATACTATTTCGTTCTTTCTTTCTTTTTTCTTTATCTTATATACTTTAACAAAAAGAATAACTATGCATACTATTTCTTTTTCTTTTTTCTTTCCTTCTCTAATATACTTTATATTTTAAAAAAGAATAACTATAAATACTATTTCTTTCTTTTTCTTTCTTTCTTTCTTTTTTTCTTTCTTTCTTTCTTTTTTCTTTCTCTTATATACTTTAACAAAAAGAATAACTATACATACTATTTCTTTCTTTCTTTCTCTTATATACTTTATATTTAACAAAAGGAATAACTATAAATACTATTTCTTTCTTTTTCTTTCTTTTTTCTTTCTCTTATATACTTTAACAAAAAGAATAACCATAATACTATTTCTTTCTTTTTCTTTCTTTCTTTCTTTCTTTCTTTCTTTCTTTTTTCTCTTATATACGTTAACAAAAAGAATAACTATGCATACTATTTCTTTCTTTCTTTTTTCTTTCCTTCTCTTATATACTTTATATTTAAAAAAAGAATAACTATAAACACTATTTCTTTTTCTTTTTTCTTTTTCTTTTTTCTTTCTCTTATATACTTTAACAAAAAGAATAACTATAAATACTATTTCTTTCTTTTTCTTTCTTTATTTCTTTCTTTTTTCTTTTCTTTCTTTCTTTCTTTTTTCTTTCTCTTATATACTTTAACAAAAAGAATAACTATAAATACTATTTCTTTCTTTTTCTTTCTTTATTTCTTTCTTTCTTTTTTCTTTCTCTTATATACTTTAACAAAAAGAATAACTATAAATACTATTTCTTTCTTTTTCTTTCTCTTATATACTTTATATTTAACAAAAAAAACGATAAATTCTTTCTTTCTTTCTGTCTTTCTTTCTTATATACTTTATATGAAAACAAACGCAATAGCTGTGCACCAGTTCTAATGTCCCAGACTGAGTGTGTTAATATAAACAGGAACTACTGCCAGAAAAGCCGTTATAGGAAATGAATCAACACCTTCTGTCCAAATCAGATTTGAGAAGCTCTGTGATCTAAACTCCATTAACGCGTGTTGAAGGGTTTAGTGTTGGAGTGTAGCATTACTGTAGCTTTAGTAATGCACCGCATGCAGACGAAGATCTCGTGCTTATTTTCGCAGCTGTTTAAGCCGTAGCGTTCGACAGACAGATAATCCGAATCGACGTCTCCAGCTGCGAAGCACAAATGAAGGTAGAAACCTGAGCCGTACGAAATCGACACCGAACGTCTCGAGTTTCCAAACAGTCAGCACGGACGAAATAAATCCATCCGAATCAGGTCCAGATGCTGGTGCATGTAGTGCCATCTCTAGGGATGACGAGAAGCGTCGACAGAACAAGTGATACTCGGCCAGCCGTGATGGAAGTCCTTTCAGGACCTCCACCGATGAGAAGAAAATAAACGAATAAAACTGCTAGCTGTCTCCTGTGGATGTTCAGGAGGTGTCGTGTGAAATACGGTTCCAGCTGACCCGTCATCGTGAACCTGTCCAAATGACAGTGTTGAGCTCGCTAGCTTTCTAAGTTATGTACAAAAAAAGGTTCGCTGGATAATTACAGGTTCTTAGCTTCTAAAAAGAAGTTCTACATGGAACCTTTTCTCATACGAAAACTCTCTGGTGTAAGGTTCTTTAGAGAACCTTTAAGGGTTCCACCTGAGGCACAACCAAAAGAAGCAGCTTTTGGGCTTTTTTGGTGTAACCCTAGCTAGTCTAATTTGGAATGAAATATGTAACGTGTTATTTAAGAAGGAGGAATGTTGTAAATAGCGGTTGCGTGGTGAAGGAACTCGTTTCACTGATGTTCCACAGCGTTAACCGTAACTATAAATGGATAAAAATACGACGTATTGTTCCAAATAGTACTGATGCTAGAATTTCTGTAGTGGAGGAGGAATAAAACACTTTAAGAGGTTCTCTTATTGGGAAATACTCAACTGTCAGGCCACATCACTCCACGACAGCGGTGATTATTTTCCTGTAACAGGAGGTGTTTTATTTCACGGATATTTTAGTGGAGAGATTTGATGTATGTTTAACATCTGGATTCATAGCCTGAGGCGAAAGGTAATGAAGTCACTCGCTCCAACTCCTGAACAAATTTCATTAAACCCCCTCCGCGTCCTCCTGAGTGCAGTGCGGTCTCGTCATGTCCTGCAACACAATGTACAGACTTATTTTCTACAGAGCAACAATCAAACTGGAAACACACAACACTTACACACACACTCAGACACACACACACAACACTTACACACACACTCAGACACACACACACAACACTTACACACACACTCAGACACACACACACAACACTTACACACACACTCGGACACACACACAACACTTACACACACACTCGGACACA
The DNA here is from genome assembly GCF_023375685.1 of Ictalurus furcatus. NCBI lineage: Eukaryota > Metazoa > Chordata > Actinopteri > Siluriformes > Ictaluridae > Ictalurus > Ictalurus furcatus. The sequence goes on from NC_071282.1 coordinate 16,624,534, forward strand.
CACACACAACACTTACACACACACTCGGACACACACACACAACACTTACACACACACTCGGACACACACACACAACACTTACACACACACTCGGTCACACACACACACACACACAACACTTACACACACACTCGGTCACACACACACACACACACACACACACACACAACACTTACACACACACTCGGTCACACACACACAACAGTTACACACACTCGGTCACACACACACACAACAGTTACACACACTCGGTCACACACACACTCAGTCACACACTCGTGCACATGCTTGGATAAATGATAGTTAATAATAGTTAATAAATAAAGATAATATGATGATGATGATGATGAAGATGATTATGATGATGATGTTGATGGTGATGAAGATGATGATTAAGATGATGATAATGAAGAATAAGATGATGATGACGACGATGATGACGATGATGATGATGGTGATGAAGATGAAGAAGATGATGATGATGGTGATGAAGATGAAGAAGATGATGATGATGGTGATGAAGATGAAGAAGATGATGTTGATGGTGATGAAGAAGAAGATGATGATGTTGATGGTGATGAAGATGATGATGTTGATGGTGATGAAGAAGATGAAGATGATGTTGATGGTGATGAAGAAGAAGAAGATGAAGACGATGTTGATGGTGATGATGATGAAGATGATGAAGAAGAAGAAGAAGATGAAGATGATGATGTTGATGGTGATGATGATGAAGATGATGATGATGGTGATGAAGAAGATGATGAAGATGATGGTGATGAAGAAGAACATGAAGATGATGTTGATGGTGATGAAGAAGAAGATGATGATGATGGTGATGAAGAAGAAGATGATGATGTTGATGGTGATGAAGAAGATGAAGATGATGATGTTGATGGTGATGATGATGAAGAAGATGATGATGATGGTGATGAAGAAGAAGATGAAGATGATGTTGATGGTGATGAAGATGATGTTGATGGTGATGAAGATGATGATGGTGATGAAGAAGAAGATGATGATGATGATGATGATGATGGTGATGATGAAGAAGAAGAAGATGATGATGATGTCGATGGTGATGATGAAGCAGATGATGAAGATGATGTTGATGGTGGTGGTGATGAAGAAGATGATGATGATGGTGATGAAGAAGAAGAAGATGATGATGATGGTGATGAAGAAGAAGATGATGATGAAGAAGATGATGATGATGATGGTGATGATGAAGATGATGGTGATGAAGAAGAAGAAGAAGATGATGAGGAAGAAGATGATGATGATGCTGATGGCGGTGGTGGTTGTGACTCTGTCCATCAGAGAGCTGTGTTTCTCTGACCCGTTAAAGCTCCCTGAACACAGTAAACCCCTCTTCTGTTCTGATTTCACACTCGCACACTCGCAATCTACACACTCCTGGCCTCTACTCATTTTCTCTCTTGTGCGTGTTTGTGATCTCATCTGTGAGCTGTCTCTCTTTCTGTCTGTCTCGCTTTCCATCTGTCTGTCTCTCTGTCACTATTATTCACACTTTCACCTTTAAAAGCACGTTTTCTCTCTGTATCCATGGCGACTCAGGTCCACCTTCTTTCCTATTAAAGGTGAAGTGTGTTAGCAAACACTGTGGTGCCCTTCAGGGCCCCGTGTGTGTGTGTGTGTGTGTGTGTGTGTGTGTGATGTGCTGTTACAGGAAAATAATCGACTTTGCAGTGTTAGCAGTAACACCACGTAGCGTTAGCGTCAGGCCGCATCACACCACACACACACTGTTGATTATTTTCCTACAACATCACGCCCCCACGTGTTTTATTCCTTACTGTATTGTATTATTCCGATTCAGCACAACCTCAGCACATGGGATAACCACTCCTACAGACGATTATTATCAATGATTATTTCTGCTCGTTAAATCGGACTGGCTCTGTTTCAGAAATCAACTTTTGAATTGATTTTCAGTATAAAAAAGTTTTTTTATCCAGGGCAAACAAGCTGCTTGTGTTGGGTTTAAAATCCTAATTAACACTGAGCACAGGTACTGGAAAGAAATATTCAGTTCAGTTCACACGTTTCTGTAACATCACATCACTAAGGCTGGTATGATCAAATCTCCGTCCTCTGCTTAAGCTGACAGGGGCTGAGGATCTCTTCGCGGACGTTCCACAACATTAAACGTAGCTTTAAACGGATAAAAAGTACGATGTGCCGTTTCTTTAAATCCTTATAAATTGTGACCCTGTTTCACTCTGACCCGAGCGACGTCTCTCAGGGTTTGGGGTCAACACACCATCGCAAACATGAAATAGGTCTTAGCTGGTAGCCTCACTCATACACACACACACACACACACACACACACACACAGAGGTCTGGCCTGGCACAGTGGGAATCTCACACAACATGCATTCTCAGCGTGCACATCAACAAAAGAGCTGAGATTTTCATCACCTACACTGTGTGTGTTTGTGTGTGTGTGTGTGTGTGTGTGTGTGAAATCCCTGTACAGTTAAACGAATATTTGTGCGCAGCTGGAGATAGAGAGATTGTACATGGGGTTTCTTCCAGGATGGCCAGATCAAACACACACACACACACACACACACACACACACACACACACACACACACACAAGCTGTCAGTCAAACAGAATTGGGTCAGAGGGTCTGGACTGTGGAGTTGCCTTGCAGTATTATTTCTCTTAAAATCCCCCAAAATCATTTAAAAAACCTCACATTATATAAATATACAAATATACTTTATTCCTCTTATACCACGTTGATTTCCCACCGATTACACGACACCGAGTTACTAAAACGGCACGTCTCCGATTGGGTTCCTCTCCGACAACAGAGATCTGCTCTCGATTACAATTTTGACATTTTCTAAAGAATTGTGTCGTTCTTTCGACTGTGCGTTTTTTAATTATTTATATATATTTATTTGGTCTGTGATATTGTGTCGTGTCCGTATTGTTTACAAGCCTTCTGTCTGTCAAAAAAAAAAAAAAAGTAGGTAAAAAATAAAACTCGGTGTTCACAATCTCTACATGTTCGAGAAAGAAAGAAAAAAAGACAAAAGAAAGAAAGAAAGACAGAAACAAACTGACAAAGACCAACGACGAAAGAAACCATGTTTACAATCGCGACGTAAGGAAAGAGAGGAAGAAAGAAAGAAAGAAGCAACGAAGAAAACGACAAAACGGACAACGTGTTCACAATCTCTACATGTTAAAGAAAGAAAGAAAGACGGAAAGTAAAAAAGGAAGAGAATGTGTTTACAATCTCTACACGTAGAAAGAAAGAAAGAAAGAAAGAAGAAACAAAGAAAACGACAACACACAACGTGTTCACAACCTCTACATGTTAAAGAAAGAAAGAAAACAACAAAGAAAGAAAATAACAAAAGAAACAATGTGTTCAGCCTCGACATGTTAAAGAAAGAAAGAACAAACAATAAACAAAGAAAATGATGAAAGAATCAATGTTTACAATCGCTACATGAAGAAAGAAAGAACAAATAAAAAAAATGACAAAAGAACCAATTTGTTCAGTCTCTACATTTTAAAGAAAAGCAAGAAAGACCGAGAGAAAGAAAGAAAGAATCAAACAAAACCAAACAAGAAACAAAGAAAACAATAAAAGAAATTCTCTACATGTTACAGAAAAAAAAGAAAGAAACCAGAAACAAAGAAAATGACAAAACAGACGATGTGTTCAGTCTCTACATGTTAAAGAAAGAAAGAAAGACGGAAAGTAAAAAAGGAAGAGAATGTGTTTACAATCTCTACACGTAGAAAGAAAGAAAGAAAGAAAGAAGAAACAAAGAAAACGACAACACACAACGTGTTCACAACCTCTACATGTTAAAGAAAGAAAGAAAGAAAACAACAAAGAAAGAAAATAACAAAAGAAACAATGTGTTCAGCCTCGACATCTTAAAGAAAGAAAGAAAGAACAAACAATAAACAAAGAAAATGACGAAAGAATCAATGTTTACAATCGCTACATGAAGAAAGAAAGAAAGAAAGAAAGAACAAATAAAGAAAATGACAAAAGAACCAATTTGTTCAGTCTCTACATTTTAAAGAAAAGCAAGAAAGACCGAGAGAAAGAAAGAAAGAATCAAACAAAACCAAACAAGAAACAAAGAAAACAATAAAAGAAATTCTCTACATGTTACAGAAAAAAAAGAAAGAAACCAGAAACAAAGAAAATGACAAAACAGACGATGTGTTCAGTCTCTACATGTTAAAGAAAGAAAGAAAGAAAGACGGAAAGTAAAAAAGAAAGAGAATGTGTTTACAGTCTCTACACGTAGAAAGAAAGAAAGAAAGAAGAAACAAAGAAAACGACAACACACAACGTGTTCACAACCTCTACATGTTAAAGAAAGAAAGAAAACAACAAAGAAAGAAAATAACAAAAGAAACAATGTGTTCAGCCTCGACATGTTAAAGAAAGAAAGAACAAACAATAAACAAAGAAAATGACGAAAGAATCAATGTTTACAATCGCTACATGAAGAAAGAAAGAAAGAAAGAAAGAAAGAACAAATAAAAAAAATGACAAAAGAACCAATTTGTTCAGTCTCTACATTTTAAAGAAAAGCAAGAAAGACCGAGAGAAAGAAAGAAAGAATCAAACAAAACCAAACAAGAAACAAAGAAAACAATAAAAGAAATTCTCTACATGTTACAGAAAAAAAAGAAAGAAACCAGAAACAAAGAAAATGACAAAACAGACGATGTGTTCAGTCTCTACATGTTAAAGAAAGAAAGAAAGACGGAAAGTAAAAAAGGAAGAGAATGTGTTTACAATCTCTACACGTAGAAAGAAAGAAAGAAAGAAAGAAGAAACAAAGAAAACGACAACACACAACGTGTTCACAACCTCTACATGTTAAAGAAAGAAAGAAAGAAAACAACAAAGAAAGAAAATAACAAAAGAAACAATGTGTTCAGCCTCGACATCTTAAAGAAAGAAAGAAAGAACAAACAATAAACAAAGAAAATGACGAAAGAATCAATGTTTACAATCGCTACATGAAGAAAGAAAGAAAGAAAGAAAGAACAAATAAAGAAAATGACAAAAGAACCAATTTGTTCAGTCTCTACATTTTAAAGAAAAGCAAGAAAGACCGAGAGAAAGAAAGAAAGAATCAAACAAAACCAAACAAGAAACAAAGAAAACAATAAAAGAAATTCTCTACATGTTACAGAAAAAAAAGAAAGAAACCAGAAACAAAGAAAATGACAAAACAGACGATGTGTTCAGTCTCTACATGTTAAAGAAAGAAAGAAAGAAAGACGGAAAGTAAAAAAGAAAGAGAATGTGTTTACAGTCTCTACACGTAGAAAGAAAGAAAGAAAGAAGAAACAAAGAAAACGACAACACACAACGTGTTCACAACCTCTACATGTTAAAGAAAGAAAGAAAACAACAAAGAAAGAAAATAACAAAAGAAACAATGTGTTCAGCCTCGACATGTTAAAGAAAGAAAGAACAAACAATAAACAAAGAAAATGACGAAAGAATCAATGTTTACAATCGCTACATGAAGAAAGAAAGAAAGAAAGAAAGAAAGAACAAACAATAAACAAAGAAAATAATGAAAGAATCAATGTTTACAATCGCTACAGAAAGAAAGAACAAATAAAGAAAATGACAAAAGAACCAATTTGTTCAGTCTCTACATTTTAAAGAAAAGCAAGAAAGACCGAGAGAAAGAAAGAAAGAATCAAACAAAACCAAACAAGAAACAAAGAAAACAATAAAAGAAATTCTCTACATGTTACAGAAAAAAAAGAAAGAAACCAGAAACAAAGAAAATGACAAAACAGACGATGTGTTCAGTCTCTACATGTTAAAGAAAGAAAGAAAGACGGAAAGTAAAAAAGAAAGAGAATGTGTTTGCAATCTCTACACGTAGAAAGAAAGAAAGAAAGAAAGAAACAAACAAAGAAAACGACCAAACACACAACGTGTTCACAACCTCTACATGTTAAAGAAAGAAAACAATAAACAAAGAAAATAACCAAAGAAACAATGTGTTCAGCCTCGACATGTTGAAGAAAGAAAGATAGGAATTAAAAAAAAGAAAGAGAATGTGTTTACAATCTCTACATGTAGAAAGAAAGAAGGAAACAAAGAAAAGGACAAGAGAAACAATGAGTTCACAGTCTTTACATGTTAAAGAAAGACAGAAAGAATGAACGAAAATGACAACTAAGTGTTCAATCTCTTTACATATTAACGAATAAAAAGATAGACAGACAGAAATGAAATTTAAAAAAAAAACAGAATCTCTTTCCCTGTTAAAGAAAGAAAGAACAATCACAGATTTGAAACTGCACTCCATCCTGAAACAAAGTGCCGACACTGAAGACTATAAACGTTAAACAAATGTTAATTAATCTTCTGACCAATCAGACTGGAGAATCCTCCCGCATCATGTATCTAAACCCAGCTATACCCATGTGTTTTGCTGATGAATTTGAGAATTCATTAATTGTGGTAGGAGTACCTCGCTCTCCGAGCTCTGATGTCGTTCTAGCCTCATCCGACAGGGGGCAGTGTTGACCTGCAGCCCTACAAAGTGCACTTCATGCGCATATTTCCCTACATGATGTGTACTCCGTATAAATATCTGCTGAGGGTTAATTGGCTGCCGGGGTTCTTAACTGGACTCGGTGTCATTGATTGGGTTTTAAGCAGCAGAGCTGATCGCTGTGGCGGAAAAACGCCTAATGAATTTTCATGGCTCAGGTAACATGTCCTCCACGTGGCTCGCTCTTAACATGAATGAGCAACCTTTTACTTTATCTGGACAGGCATGGAGATTAACTTAAACACGCCTTCCAGAGCCATTTCATTCCCATGTGTGTTCGGGGATACAGTGCAGAGATGCAGCGAGGTTAGCAATCATGTGGGGAGGGATTTCACTGAAAATTCATCCATGCATGTGTGGTTGTGTCTCGTACAACAAAACTAGATTTGAAATTAAATACTATATTCAATTAAGTTCATCTTTGGTTTAATATAAATTATTATTTCAGGATCTTTTTTTCTTTTCTTTTCTTTTTTTTTTTTTTTACAGCAGAACCCCAAACATTAAGAGCTAACCCTCCTAAACCCTGTCTTAAACTCCAAACTGATGACTACTGCAGCCAAATACTGCAATATTTACAAATCATACATGATTAATGAAGCCGTATTAAAACCTCACAGCTTTCCTAAACAGCAGGGTCCTAAAAATCTCGATTTAAAGGGTAAATGGGTGGAGTTGAATAAGATTTGAATGTCTTTTTGAAGTTACTGATCCCACCCCTATTTCCAACCATGCACACAAAGCTCCACCCTCAAAACTTCTGACGGTTCACCTAGACTTAGCCTGCTAGCTTTGAGTTCCCATGATCACTTTTGTGCGCGCTCGGACGTTCGAATGCTTGAAAGCCGAGTTACAGTACGACTTTATAAACATACAACTTACAACGATTTACGAGGAAGTGACAGGGCGTTGGGGGGCGTGTCTATAAAATGACTGACAAGAGGCCAGTCAAACTGCTTTTTGTTCCAGCTTTATATCACAGTTGTGAAATTACTGCTACTTTGTTATTATTATTGTCATTATCGTCACAATTTTCCACATTATTTGGACGAGTAAGAAGTAAAAAAATGTTGACTCTTGCATCTTAAAAATATCTCAAATAAAAATGTCTGACGACGAGTGAACCGAGTCCAAACATACACTTTCAAACACATTTAACATTGTTAGAATAATAGAAACAATACCTTTAACTGTTACAGAAAGAAAGAAAGAAAGAAAGGGAAAGAAAGAAAATGACAACTAAGTGTTCACTATCTCTTTACCTATTAAAGGATATAAGGATAGACAGACAGATAGATACACAGATGGAAATAAAAGAAAGTAAGAAAGAAAGAAAGAAAGAAAGAAAGAAAGAAAAAAGAAAGAAAACAACAAAATAAAGTGTTTACAATCTCTTTACCTCTTAAAGAAAGAAGGTTAGAGAGATAGACAGATAGATACAGTGCATATACATGTAAGGAAATAAAAGAAAGAAAGAAAACAAACAAAAAAATGAGGAAAACAACAAAATAAACAGCGTTTACAATCTCGTTACAGAAGGAAGGAAAGAAAGAAAGAAAAAGAAAGGAAACGACAACTAAGTGTTCACAATCCCTTATACTTATTAAAGATAGATAGATAGATAGATAGATAGAAGGGAAAGAAAGAACAATCACAAATTTAAAATTGCACTCCATCCTGAAACAAAGTGCTGACACTGAAGACTCCTTTCAATAAACGTTAAACAAACGGTAATTAATCATCACTTTCTGACCAATCAGCACGGAGAATTCGACAGCATCATGTTACACCCATGTGTTCGATTCATTTATTTCTAATGAGACACCATTAAACCTGTTAATTCGCGGTATCTCGTATATTCGTAACAGCTTGTATGGCGAACGTCCCACATAAACAGACATGTTTATTTACCATTTATGGAAGGAGTCTCCAGTGTCAGAGCTTTATAGCAGTAAGTTTTCCTCTACGTGAAAGTCTTCATGTCTAGCTTGCGTGTATTTTGTATTTCTTATTACCTTTAAAGGCTAGAGAAAAGAGATGCTGGTGAACGAACGACCGTTTATAGCTGCTATGACGTTCCACAACATGTCAATGTAAATATAAATATTTCCTCGCGCCTCCGGGGTCGAGGGTTCGAATCCCGGCGTTTGCATGTTCTCGCCGTGCTTCGGGGGTTTCCTCCGGGTACTCCGGTTTCCTCTACCGGTCCAAAGACAAGCGTTGTAGGATGAATGGCGTTTCCAAATTGTGAGATGAAACACTTTGGGACATGCTGTTAATCAGCATCATTGATTGTTCTCCTATAACAGCACGCTCCCAAGTGTTTCATTCCTTAGTGTATTATTCAGATTCAGCACAAGCTCAGCACATGAGATAAACACTCTTACGGACAAGTCCATAAAATTATTATTGCTGCTCATTAAATCGTACTGGCGTGTGTGCAGGAAACGATTTCCGAATTGATTTTCCGTACGAAACTGCGTTGTCCTGCGAAACAGTCTGTTGGAGTTTGTTCATAACTAACACGAATAAACCGTCCTAGTTCGGTTTTGTGGAGCCGATTAGTCCGATTCCATCAGTCCGGACGTTTCCGTAAGATCGTGTCATTTATCCGATCCAACGTCCCCCCTTAGGTCTGATGCTGTCGACGTTTGTGAATGCTACACAACGTTAAACGCAGCTAAAAAAAATTTGCTGGCATATTGCAAATTGCGAGGTGCTGTTATTCTAGAATAGCATTGTGTTTTATTCAATGAAATCGATTTCTGTTAAGCCATAATGCGCTGCTCGAGTTGTTCGATGGCGTATCATTTGATTATTTATTTTTGTAGTCGTTGTTAGGCTGCTAGTTTTTCCTCATCACTGGCCTCCGTTTCTAAATTAAAAAGAGTAACAGTTATTGAGGAGCTGCTGTATTTGCTGTTTGTACATTTCTGAATCATTTCATGAGTTTCCATTAGTCTACTTGCTTGACACACGCCTTAAACGGAGAACTGGTACAGTTCAGCATGTTTGAGAGGAAAACAATCCATTAGTACCCACAGAGAGCCAGCTGCTTTGTGTTAGCGCAGCAGCTAAATCAGTTCTCTGAGAGTGTTTTGCTAATTGACATGCCCAGTGTTTGACAGTGCAGAACTGATATCTCTGTAATGTAACTTTCATTAATAAGTAAGTCTAGGGAAGAAGTACAAGAAGAAAAAAAAAAAAAGTCGCCAAAAGGCGCGAGGTACTTTAAAACCCTGGTAGCCATTTTAATTACTCCGCGGAGCACTTCTTGCCATGAACGCTTCCTCATTTCCTGTTTGCCTCCAGCTCCTAATTATAGCATGCACCTGTGTCTCGTTTCGTTGTAATTAGTCTCATTGAGTCACATGACCCAAATGCTAACAGAAACGGCTAGTCATGACTAGAACGTCTTAAACGACGGCTAGAGATCATTTTCACTTCGCTTTCTTACTAGCTGTTATGTTCATACATCAGTTAGTTTTAAGGCTGAGAAAAGACAACAAGTTGCTAATATATCACGTTATCAAAAGGGAAAGAGATTTCTGTAATATATAGCTAGCGGGGGTACTCGGTTAGCGTTAATTAGCTGGTTAGCAAGCAGAGTTTAAGCTAGTTATCCGTCACAAGTAAACCAAAAGACACTGGTCAAATGGTCAGATAATGATTCCTAAGCCTTATACCACTAATTACGACTTTTTTTCTTCTTCTTCTTCTTCAGGTATGCGTACAGTATATTCTCTCCCAATGTCATGGCCTGTTTTTACATGTTTCTAATAAGGACTCTTCTTTCACACTGTAGCATTAGCAATAGGTCTGTCTTTATTTCACAAGGTCTTCATTTGAATGATAATCAGATCGGTTATTTCTTCGGTTTTACTTTCTTACATGAAAATGATATGAAACTATCTCCTGATTCTTTTCCAGAAAAAAAAAAACAAACAAAAAAAAAACAAAGCGACCAGTGATTATGAACACTAGCAACTTCATTTAATAATCACGTTCTTTTGGTACCTACAGTATATTTCATGTAACTGTTGAATTGAGGATGTCATTAGCGAATTTCTACACTGTTCCAGCTATTAGCTACTGTTCTACCATCTACACTGTTAGCTAGCTAACTAGATAGCTAGCTAGGTTGTGTATATAAATGTAACTTTAGCAACAGTGTGTTAGCTAAACAAACAGTATGTCTTTCAAGAAATGAGTAACAATCCGTTCACGTGATGTTTACCTACTCTATGAAGGCATGTTTGTGCTAGCTAGCAAGCTATGAGGTGACCATGTCAGTTGGCTAGGCTTTGAAATCATGAATGCTTCAGATAACATTCTGGCAAGCAAAAAACACCAAGATATCTAGAAGATTAAAGGTCTGAATCAAGATTAACTCAATTGTTTAGACTTTTGAAACACTGTGAATAAGTTAAAGGACGTAAAAGAAAAACGAACATGTACAGGTTTTGACGGGTAGCGCTAAAGTCATAGCGCTAAAAAAAAAGAGTTGAAAATCACAGAAGGAGGGGTTTGTATTGTATCTTTAGTATTGCATGTAGGGTTTTTTTGTGCGCACAATTTATCGCGATGAATAGTCGATTTACGTTTCCGTTAATTAGCGTACCACTTGTTGACGTAAAGCTAAAGTGCACACACCCTGTGTGTGTCCGGCTCTTTTGCCTTTGAATTTATTTTCCCAAATGATTCCTCCACTCATGCAGTTTTTAGATGTGAAATTAGAAATATAATAGATAATAGAAAACTGTGAATAAAGAAATATAGAGCTTCGTATATTAGACTTTAGAGCGTACGGCTAGCTTTTTACATTAGTTCTCATTGTAAGATATTTGATCAGAATGCTCTGGGAAATGACCGTGTTCAAGGTTTTAGCGGTGTGGATTGGAACATGTGGACGAAATGACAAGCTTAGTGTAGAAATTATGAACTTTAATGGGATGTGAATTATTTTTCCCTGTAGGTTCTGACCTTACCGCTCCAAAGGGTTTCTTTTCATAATGCTCTCGGGGTGAAAGTCATTTCCACTCAGCTTCTCGCAAAATGGATGAGTTTCATTTATTACATTAGAGCACAGCTCTTAGCTTTCGCCAGAAAATGACAAGTTGTCCAGCAGCCGAAGGCAGCCTCTGACTCGGAAACGTGCAAGAGAATGATCAGGAACTCGCTCAAGACTTGCAGACATAAACCGTCTTTAGTGGAAGGAACAAGACAACGTGGTGTGTGCCGTTTTAGGAAAATAATCAATGATACAGCATGAAACATTAATGTCGCTTCAGCAAAGCTGCTTTTTTTTCCCCCTGACACTGGAGACTCCTTCCAAATAAAGCTCTGCTTATTAGTTAATTATACAACGGTTAGTTCTGGTCCGCAAATTTGATTGGACGAGCGGAGTTCCAAGAGTGCTTACACCAATCAGCCGTAACATTAAACCCACTGACGGGTGACGTGAATAACGTTGATGATCTCGTTACAATACCACCTGTCAAGTAGGTAGCAAATGAACAGTCAGTTCTTGAAGTTGATGTGCTGGAAGAGCAAGAAAAATGAGCAAGCGACTTTGACAAGGGCTAAGTTGCGATGGCTAGACGATTGGGTCAGAGCATCTCCAAAATGGCTGGTCTTGTAGGGGGTTCCCGGTATGCAGTGGTCAGTACTTACCACTTACCTGGGGTAGAGATGGAACCAGGATGCACTGTGAGAAGAAGGCAAGCCGGCAGATGCTTTGTGATGGTCTGGGAAATGTTCTGCTGGGAAACCTTGGATCCTGGCATTCATGTGGAGGTTACTTTGACACGTACCACCTACTGTACCTAAACATTGTTGCAGACCAAGTAAACCCCTTCATGGCAATGATATTCCCTAATAACAGTGGCGTCTTTCAGCCAGATAATGCGTCATGCCACCCTGCAAAAATTGTTCAGGAATGGTTTGAGGAACATGAAAAAAGTTCAGGGTGCTGACTGGGCCTCCACATTCCCCAGATCTCAATCCGATCGGGCGTCTGTGGGACGTGCCGGACAAACAAGTCCGATCCATAGAGGCCCCACCTCGCAACTTACAGGATCTCAAAGTCTACACTGTAGCCTCCTCCGTCATGACTGCCTAATCTTTAGCAGTGTTTCACGCAGGAAATGAATCATGCTCGTGAAACCTTCTGACACAAGCCCGAGCTCTGGAACCGTTCCCAGGAAGCAAGCACAAGGTAAAACTGCGTTCGAAAGGTTACATCGGAAAACACTGATCTGTGGATTAATGAAGTGGAGGATATTAACCGCAGGGTGATAATGAGATATTTCCAGTTTTCAGGTAATCAAACGGGGATAATGCTCGATGTCAGCCATGCCTTGCTCTGTTATTAGCTTGGCTCTACTCCATTTATCTTTTTATTCAACACCTGCGTATTGAGTACAATGTTATTGCTAAATCTGCTGAATCTTTTAATTTCCTCCCTTTTGTGCTCAGAGATGGAGATGACCCGTTATACTGTCACGTCCCACAATGCCGTGCAAGATGAGTGATATGATATGAGTAAGTGATTTCTGGCTTCTTTGAATATACTGTACGTTGTTTTATTAAAAACGACTTTATGCTTGACTTTCACCATGCCATCCATTTTCCGTACCGCTTATCCTATACCGCGGGAGCCTGGAGCTTGTCCCAGGGAACTCGGGGCACAAGATGGAGGACAAACTGGACGGGCACAATCACACACGTAGTCACACACCCATTCGCACACTACGGACAATATTGGAAATGCCAATCAGCCTACAACGCATGACTTTGAACTAGGGGAGGAAACCGGAGTACCGGAGGAAACCCTCGAAAGCAGGATTCGATTCCCCAACCCCGAAAGTCCGAGGCAACGTGCTAAAATAACGAATGACTGCATGGCCCAGACTTATGTTACCACTAAGCTGATCATTTTCCAATATCAGTACATCCTGAAATGTTTTATTCCATGCATAGTACAACAATTCACCACCAATTTTTACAGTGAAAATCTAGCTTCATTTCCTGTTGTGGAACTTCCACAAAACAGGTTGGTTCCTGTTATCCTGTTAACCGTTCCTATTTTTCTTTCTCATCTTACAGAGAAACTGCAAAGCCCTTTCCTGTGTCGGAAAATTTAAAGCTAAAGCTTTACCTCTGACTTTTATTACTGGAGACTCCTTCCAAAAAAAAAAAAAAATGGTGAATACACATTTCCTCACAGAAAACTTCACCATATCGACAATTACACAAGGGTTTTCTGAAAGAGCTTCCGCAGAGTTAGGCAAAGAAAAACAAAGGTTGTCCACTTTAGAAAACAGTGAGTCATTTGGGAGTCTAAAGAGTCGACTCATGTTGAACTGACTCACCGAAATGAGCCGGAATTTCCATCGCTGAGTGACATGTCGTGTAGAAAGAATAACAGAAACGAGAGCAGAAGATATGTAGGCAGGGCACAGTATACTTCGCTGTTGAAGTGGGAATCAAATTAGAGGCAGCCTGAACTCTCACTCTTTCTCTCTATCTCTCTCTCAGAAAACCTGTCATTCTAATTACATCTCACACCACCACATGTAGGTTTATGGTTGCAGTTCATTTAGATTAACAGTATGGTAATACACTAGGAGCAACCATATACAGTAAATATAAAAGATGCATTAATATTGCTGCTTCCTCTGAAGATGACTCGAGAGGCTGTGGGTTTCTTTCAGCTCTCCGTATCAGGATAGAGCGTCTTCTCCAAGTGAAAGGAGCAATATTTGTTTGAAGTTGCCACTCAGAAGCCTCCGGACGGATCGGGGTTCTCCAAATCTTATTACACAGCTTGCCTCTTTTGCATGCTGTGCTTTTGAGTTTCAGGCCTCCAGCTGCCTTACAGGAGGTTACAGTCAGTCCAAATTCACACACACTGCGCCTCTTTTCACACATTATTTACAGCATTCATAAATGCCATACAGCATTTGCAACGCTAATACACTGCAATGATAAAGCAGAGAGAACTTTCCTAGCAAACCTGGCTAGTGCTTTTAACTACATGACAGTTGTACAACCTGAGCAGGTTAGCATGCTAGCAACATTGTGTACTGGTTTATGTAATAGATATTCATGAACAATTTTGTTTTAAGTCACTAAGGTGAGCAAATTGGTATCAGTCACTGTCATGTACCCTAACCCAGTCACTAACCCTAACCCTAACCCGAGTCATTTCCTGAACCTGGTCTGCATATTTTGATTCAACGAATCATTTTTGGTAAGGATGGAGATTTGATTCTCACTCATTAAGTGGTTTGAGTTCAGTGAATCTTCCAGTCAAGTCTGAGATTCAATCCTTTCTCATTAAACATATCAATGTTTGAATCAGTGAATCCTTCCAGTCAAGACCGAGATTCAGTTCTCTCTCATTAAGCGAATTAGTGATTGAATCATTGGATCTGTCCTATCACGTCCAAGATTTGACCCTCTTTCACTAAGCAAATCATTGTGCGAGTCAGCGAATACTTTTGTCATTACAGAGATTCAATCCTCTTTCATTAAGCGAATCATTGTGCGAGTCAGTGAATCCTTTTTTCATTACAGAGATTCAATCCTCTTTCATTAAGCGAATCATTGGGTGTCAGTGGTTTGTTTTGGTCATGACGAACATTCAATCCTCTTTCATTATGCGAATCATTGTGTGACCCAGTGAATCCTTCTGCTCATGACAGAGATTCAATCCTCTCTCATCAGTGAGTAAGTCAGTGAATCATTTCTGTCAAGGTCTAGATTCGATCCTCTCTCTAAGTGAATCATACATTTGAATCAGTGAAACCTTTTGGTCACGACCAGGATTTGATCCTCAAGTCACGTGTGTTCAGTGATTCCTATTCTGACTCACTCGGTCTGAGCTGGAGATTTCCAGCATTTCAGTGCAGGAAATGGTCTGTGTTGGGCTGGGTGTGAAAAACAATTTGTCTAAACACAAAATTACAAGCGCATCCTGTCTTGGACAGCAATGAATCTGAATGAATCATTTAAAACGAACCGATTCAAATGATTTGAGTCGCTAACATCTCGTTTACAGAATATAACCATTAGCATAAAGATAGCTAGCTCACTAGTGACTTTGGCAGCTAGTTAAATATAACCTAACGTTAGCTAGGCTAACCTGGCTAATGGCTTTAATAACATAATGGTTAGACTAGCTAGCTTGCTAACAAAACTGGCTACTAGTTTAAACAATATGGTAACTGAATTCATTTCAACGGTATAATACACAAACTAACATTACCTAGCATGCTAGTGATGTCAGCTAGTGGCTAAAGGGTACTAGTAGCTAAGCTAAGTAATTAGCTGGTACTATTAGTGCAGTGCTGTGTTTGTGAGAATGTCAATTCGGGGTTTTTTTTTTGGTGTTTAAAAGTGCACTGTGTGACCAGTGGCATTTTTGTTCAAGCCAATCGACATTGTGTGTGTGTGTGTTCATGAAAGTCTAGAAAAGCCAAGTTTTCATGTGGACAGATTTTGAGCAGATAAGCACGTGCAGTAGATCATTTGTAAATGCGTATTAGGTAACATGACATCGGTCAACACGCTAGACGCAGTAACCTGCAGGGAAATGTGCATTTTGCTGGTCTGTAATTATGAGCTGGATTGCATTAAGCAGGAACAGATGTAAAGCCAGCTGGCAGCGGCCCATTCAAGGTGAGGTTTCACAGCACAGGGAGAAGCATCGCTGCTATTATTTACCGTCTCCTCTTTCTCCCTGATGCCACACTGCAGAGAGAGAGAGAGAGAGAGAGAGAGAGAGAGAGAGAGAGAACGAACGATCATGAATAAGTCATACGGCTGCATATGCACTTCACGTGACCTGCAGGACTGAGCGAGATGTTAATTAACAGCCATATTGTGACACTCGGCTGTCCTGGCCCCGTTCCCGAGCTTGCAAGGTCGTTAGCCGACGAGCCTCGTATGTACAACCGGGTGGCTGTCAGCTGGATTTTATACACTCTCAGGGTTGAGACCTCAGATTTCAAGTCGTGCACTTTACAGGTTTCATTCCAAGGGAGGTCGCCGATCTAGATTTCTGTAAACGTCCGGAGACGTTTACGCTAGCAAGCAACAAGTCACTTGTAGTTTAACACATGCCGGAATGAACGGTCTAGATTTTGTTGTTGTTAGTCACAACGATAAATGGTCTTTAGCTAATACTAACTAGCGAACTGGTTAAACACAGGTTCAATTAAATACGGCACTAATCGGTGTGAAAACTGCTTGTTTTGATTTACATGCTCGGTATTGTACTAGCTTCGTTCCCGGATTAAAGCACGCTAACTGTACTAGCTATGTGCACTCACCAGAGGCCCCAACGATCTCTGCTACTTCCTTCCAAGCTTTATTTTTCTGTGTAGATTCTCTATAAATGATGAAACCATGGTTCTTTGTCTTTTTTTTTTTTTTTTGGTCTATTTGGTGTGTCAAACAGTAAACTGTGGTTTAGGGTGTGTGGGGTGGGATGGTGTGTGGGGTGTGGTTTGGGGTGGGTGGTGTGGGATGGTGTGGGGTGGTGTGGTTTTGGGGTGGGTGGTGTACGATGGTGTGGGGTGGTGTGGTTTGGGGTGGGTGGTGTGGGGTGGTGTGGTTTTGGGGTGGATGGTGTGGGGTGGTGTGGTTTTGGGGTGGATGGTGTGGGGTGGTGTGGTTTGGGGTGGGTGGTGTGGGGGGGTGTGGTTTGGGGTGGATGGTGTGGGGTGGTGTGGGATGGTGTGGGGTGGTGTGGTTTGGGGTGGGTGGTGTGGGGGGGTGTTGTTTGGGTGGGTGGTGTGGGATGGTGTGGGGTTTTGTGGGTGGTGTGGGATGGTGTGGGGTTTGGGGTGGGTGGTGTGGGGGGGTGTTGTTTGGGGTGGGTGGTGTGGGATGGTGTGGGGTGCTGTGGGTGGTGTGGGATGGTGTGGTGTGGTTTGGGGTGGGTGGTGTGGGGGGGGTGTTGTTTGGGGTGGGTGGTGTGGGATGGTGTGGGGTGGTGTGGTTTGGGGTGGGTGGTGTGGTGTGGGGTGGGATGGGGTGGTGTGGAGTGGTGTGGTTTTGGGGTGGGTGGTGTAGGGTGGGATGATGTGGGGTGGTGTGGTTTGGGGTGGATGGGATGGTGTGGGGTGGTGTGGTTTTGGGGTGGGTGGTGTACGATGGTGTGGGGTGGGTGGTGTGGTTTGGGGTGGGATGGTGTGGGGTGGTGTGGTTTGGGGTGGGTGGGGTATGAAATATGATATGCGAATGTATTTAAGTGAATGATAATAATTGCACATATACTGTATGTGTGTCCACTGAGTTCCACTATACGTCGAAATAACAGGATAATACATAACCACAAAGCACTGATTTTGTATTTTTTCCCCCACAACTTGCAGTTCAGGGCTTGTGTAGTTTTTCTTCAGAACATCTCTATATACATTTAGTCAGAGCTCATAGAGTATATGACGGGATAAGATGAAACCACGGTTATAAATGTTTTGTACATTTTTGTGCGTCAACAGTTAAAGATGGGAATGATGAGCTGTGTGTGTGTGTTTTGCAAAAGCTGTAGGCCCATTCAAGGAGTTGGGACCTTCTGGGATACATTCTATAGGCCCGTGTGTGTGTGTGTGTCTGTGTGTGTGTGTGTGTGTGTGTGTGTATATATATATATATATATATATATATATATATATATATATATAATATAGTGTAGTGTAGTGTAGTGAGATGTTCAGGGTGATTGATTTTACAGTGAGCCTGAGGGTTCATGTCTGAACAGGGATGAGACACCCCACCCCCTCCCTCACTGTCCCAGGAGTCTGTTAGTGTCTCTGATGACTGTCTCTCTCTCTCACACTCACACACTCACACACACACACACACACACACACACGGCAGAGGCTGTATTGTGTTATTCTGCCACCTTGGCAACTTCCTGATGGGGACACCATGACAGCTGCTCATTCATTCCCAGCACACACACACACACACACACACACCTGTTCTTAGACCTGTGTGGGTGTATTTGTAGCTGCTGTGGGCTTCTGCTTAATTAAAGTGTAATGCAGTGTGTTTGTCTCCACCTGCCACAATCTCTTACACACACACACTCGTACTGTTTAGGGCGGTGAACTTTAGAGAAGAGCTCTCCTGATGAAAACCTAAGTGTTCGCAGAGCAGAGGCCTCTCCCTCTGTGAATTTGACTCACATGCGTTTTTATTTTCAGCACACGCTTTTCTTCTGCAGTGTTATTATGGAGATGTGAGAGGTTTAAACGTTCTTCACTCTGCCGCAGGTCCTTCAGATCCCTCCCACAGAAAGCTTTCCTCTGTGTGAGCCTGCTGTTAGTCAATTTTCCTCCAGAAAGCAGGTGCAATGATGTGCATGAGGAATAAATAAAACATCTCAGGACATGCTGTTATAGAAAAATAATCACACCACCCCATTTTCCTTTATCAGCACACCCCGAAGTGCTTTATGACACTTCATCATCATCATCATTAATCATCATCATTAATCATCATCATCATTCATCATCATCAATCATTAATCATTAATCATCAATCATTAATCATCAATCATTAATCATTATCATTAATCATCATTAATCATCATCATTATCATTAATCATCATTAATCATCATCAATCATTAATCATTAATCATCATCAATCATTAATCATCATCATTATCATTAATCATCATTAATCATCATCAATCATTAATCATCATTAATCATCATTATCATTAATCATCATTAATCATCATCATTATCATTAATCATCATTAATCATCATCAATCATTAATCATCATCAATCATTAATCATCATCATTATCATTAATCATCATTAATCATCATCAATCATTAATCATCATTAATCATCATCATTATCATTAATCATCATTAATCATCATCAATCATTAATCATCATTAATCATCATCAATCATTAATCATCATTAATCATCATCATCATCAATCATTAATCATCATTATCATCATTATCATTAATCATCATTAATCATCATTATCATTAATCATTAATCATCATCATCATCATCAATCATTAATCATCATCATTAATCATCATCATCATCATCAATCATTAATCATCATCATCATTAATCATCATCAATCATCATCATCATTAATCATCATCATCATCATCATGAATCATTAATCATCATCAATCATTAATCATCATCATCATCATCATCATGAATCATTAATCATCATCATCAATCATCATCATTATTCATCAATCATTAATCATCATCAATCATTAATCATCATTAATCATCAATCATTAATCATCATCATTAATCATCATCATCATTAATCATCATCATCATCATCATCAATCATTAATCATCATCATCATCATCATCATTAATCATCATCATCATCATCAATCATCAATCATTATCATTAATCATCATTAATCATCATCATCACCATTAGTCATCATCATCATCATCATTAATCATCATTAATCATTATCATTAATCATCATTAATCATCATCATCATCATGAATCATTAATCATCATCATCATTAATCATCATCATCATCATCATTAATCATCAATCATTATCATTAATCATCATTAATCATCATCATCATCATCATCATTAATCATCATCATCAATCATTAATCATCATTAATCATCATCATCATCATTAATCATCATCATCATTAATCATCATCATCATCATTAATCATCATCATCATTAATCATCATCATCATCATTAATCATCATCATCATTAATCATCATTAATCATCATCATCATCATTAATCATCATCATCATCATTAATCATCATTAATCATCATCATCATCATTAATCATCATCATCATTAATCATCATTAATCATCATCATCATCATTAATCATCATCATCATTAATCATCATTAATCATCATCATCATTAATCATCAATCATCATCATCATCATGAATCATTAATCATCATCATCATCATTAATCATCATCATCATCATCATCATCATTAATCATCATCATTAATCATCATCATCATCATCTTCTTCATTCATTAATCATTGTGAAGGGTAAACAAATAAACATGTAAACAGGTGTGTACAGTGAAGGATAAGCGGATAAACATGTAAACAGGCGTGTGCAGTGAAAAGTAAACAGGCGTGTACAGTGAAAAGTAAACAGGTAAACAGGCATGTGCAGTGAAAGGTAAACAGGTAAACAGGCGTGTGCAGTGAAATGTAAACAGGCGTGTGCAGTGAAAGGTAAACAGGTAAACAGGCGTGTGCAGTGAAATGTAAACAGGCGTGTACAGTGAAAGGTAAACAGGCGTGTGCAGTGAAAGGTAAACAGGCGTGTGCAGTGAAATGTAAACAGGCGTGTGCAGTGAAATGTAAACAGGCGTGTGCAGTGAAAGGTAAACAGGCGTGTGCAGTGAAAGGTAAACAGGCGTGTGCAGTGAAATGTAAACAGGCGTGTACAGTGAAAGGTAAACAGGCGTGTGCAGTGAAAGGTAAACAGGCGTGTGCAGTGAAATGTAAACAGGCGTGTGCAGTGAAAGGTAAACAGGCGTGTGCAGTGAAAGGTAAACAGGTAAACAGGCGTGTGCAGTGAAATGTAAACAGGCGTGTACAGTGAAATGTAAACAGGCGTGTGCAGTGAAAGGTAAACAGGTAAACAGGCGTGTGCAGTGAAATGTAAACAGGCGTGTACAGTGAAATGTAAACAGGCGTGTGCAGTGAAAGGTAAACAGGCGTGTGCAGTGAAAGGTAAACAGGTAAACAGGCGTGTGCAGTGAAATGTAAACAGGCGTGTGCAGTGAAAGGTAAACAGGCGTGTGCAGTGAAAGGTAAACAGGTAAACAGGCGTGTGCAGTGAAATGTAAACAGGCGTGTACAGTGAAATGTAAACAGGCGTGTGCAGTGAAAGGTAAACAGGTAAACAGGCGTGTGCAGTGAAATGTAAACAGGCGTGTACAGTGAAATGTAAACAGGCGTGTGCAGTGAAAGGTAAACAGGCGTGTACAGTGAAAGGTAAACAGGTAAACAGGCGTGTACAGTGAAATGTAAACAGGCGTGTGCAGTGAAAGGTAAACAGGCGTGTACAGTGAAATGTAAACAGGCGTGTGCAGTGAAATGTAAACAGGCGTGTGCAGTGAAAGGTAAACAGGCGTGTGCAGTGAAATGTAAACAGGCGTGTACAGTGAAATGTAAACAGGCGTGTGCAGTGAAAGGTAAACAGGCGTGTGCAGTGAAAGGTAAACAGGTAAACAGGCGTGTACAGTGAAATGTAAACAGGCGTGTGCAGTGAAATGTAAACAGGCGTGTGCAGTGAAAGGTAAACAGGCGTGTGCAGTGAAATGTAAACAGGCGTGTGCAGTGAAAGGTAAACAGGCGTGTGCAGTGAAAGGTAAACAGGCGTGTGCAGTGAAAGGTAAACAGGCGTGTGCAGTGAAAGGTAAACAGGTAAACAGGCGTGTGCAGTGAAATGTAAACAGGCGTGTACAGTGAAATGTAAACAGGCGTGTGCAGTGAAAGGTAAACAGGTAAACAGGCGTGTGCAGTGAAATGTAAACAGGCGTGTACAGTGAAATGTAAACAGGCGTGTGCAGTGAAAGGTAAACAGGCGTGTGCAGTGAAAGGTAAACAGGTAAACAGGCGTGTGCAGTGAAATGTAAACAGGCGTGTGCAGTGAAAGGTAAACAGGCGTGTGCAGTGAAAGGTAAACAGGCGTGTGCAGTGAAAGGTAAACAGGCGTGTGCAGTGAAAGGTAAACAGGTAAACAGGCGTGTGCAGTGAAATGTAAACAGGCGTGTACAGTGAAATGTAAACAGGCGTGTGCAGTGAAAGGTAAACAGGTAAACAGGCGTGTGCAGTGAAATGTAAACAGGCGTGTACAGTGAAATGTAAACAGGCGTGTGCAGTGAAAGGTAAACAGGCGTGTGCAGTGAAAGGTAAACAGGTAAACAGGCGTGTGCAGTGAAAGGTAAACAGGCGTGTACAGTGAAATGTAAACAGGCGTGTGCAGTGAAATGTAAACAGGCGTGTGCAGTGAAATGTAAACAGGCGTGTACAGTGAAATGTAAACAGGCGTGTGCAGTGAAAGGTAAACAGGTAAACAGGCGTGTGCAGTGAAATGTAAACAGGCGTGTGCAGTGAAATGTAAACAGGCGTGTACAGTGAAATGTAAACAGGCGTGTGCAGTGAAAGGTAAACAGGCGTGTACAGTGAAAGGTAAACAGGCGTGTGCAGTGAAAGGTAAACAGGTAAACAGGCGTGTGCAGTGAAAGGTAAACAGGCGTGTACAGTGAAATGTAAACAGGCGTGTACAGTGAAATGTAAACAGGCGTGTGCAGTGAAAGGTAAACAGGTAAACAGGCGTGTGCAGTGAAATGTAAACAGGCGTGTACAGTGAAATGTAAACAGGCGTGTGCAGTGAAAGGTAAACAGGCGTGTGCAGTGAAAGGTAAACAGGCGTGTACAGTGAAATGTAAACAGGCGTGTGCAGTGAAATGTAAACAGGCGTGTGCAGTGAAAGGTAAACAGGCGTGTGCAGTGAAATGTAAACAGGCGTGTACAGTGAAATGTAAACAGGCGTGTGCAGTGAAAGGTAAACAGGCGTGTGCAGTGAAAGGTAAACAGGTAAACAGGCGTGTACAGTGAAATGTAAACAGGCGTGTGCAGTGAAATGTAAACAGGCGTGTGCAGTGAAAGGTAAACAGGCGTGTGCAGTGAAATGTAAACAGGCGTGTGCAGTGAAAGGTAAACAGGCGTGTGCAGTGAAAGGTAAACAGGCGTGTGCAGTGAAAGGTAAACAGGCGTGTGCAGTGAAAGGTAAACAGGTAAACAGGCGTGTGCAGTGAAATGTAAACAGGCGTGTACAGTGAAATGTAAACAGGCGTGTGCAGTGAAAGGTAAACAGGTAAACAGGCGTGTGCAGTGAAATGTAAACAGGCGTGTACAGTGAAATGTAAACAGGCGTGTGCAGTGAAAGGTAAACAGGCGTGTGCAGTGAAAGGTAAACAGGTAAACAGGCGTGTGCAGTGAAAGGTAAACAGGCGTGTACAGTGAAATGTAAACAGGCGTGTGCAGTGAAATGTAAACAGGCGTGTGCAGTGAAATGTAAACAGGCGTGTACAGTGAAATGTAAACAGGCGTGTGCAGTGAAAGGTAAACAGGTAAACAGGCGTGTGCAGTGAAATGTAAACAGGCGTGTACAGTGAAATGTAAACAGGCGTGTGCAGTGAAAGGTAAACAGGCGTGTGCAGTGAAAGGTAAACAGGTAAACAGGCGTGTGCAGTGAAATGTAAACAGGCGTGTGCAGTGAAAGGTAAACAGGCGTGTGCAGTGAAAGGTAAACAGGCGTGTACAGTGAAATGTAAACAGGCGTGTGCAGTGAAAGGTAAACAGGTAAACAGGCGTGTGCAGTGAAATGTAAACAGGCGTGTACAGTGAAATGTAAACAGGCGTGTGCAGTGAAAGGTAAACAGGCGTGTACAGTGAAAGGTAAACAGGTAAACAGGCGTGTACAGTGAAATGTAAACAGGCGTGTGCAGTGAAAGGTAAACAGGCGTGTACAGTGAAATGTAAACAGGCGTGTGCAGTGAAATGTAAACAGGCGTGTGCAGTGAAATGTAAACAGGCGTGTACAGTGAAATGTAAACAGGCGTGTGCAGTGAAAGGTAAACAGGCGTGTACAGTGAAAGGTAAACAGGCGTGTGCAGTGAAAGGTAAACAGGTAAACAGGCGTGTGCAGTGAAATGTAAACAGGCGTGTACAGTGAAATGTAAACAGGCGTGTGCAGTGAAAGGTAAACAGGCGTGTACAGTGAAAGGTAAACAGGCGTGTGCAGTGAAATGTAAACAGGCGTGTGCAGTGAAATGTAAACAGGCGTGTACAGTGAAAGGTAAACAGGCGTGTGCAGTGAAATGTAAACAGGCGTGTACAGTGAAATGTAAACAGGCGTGTGCAGTGAAAGGTAAACAGGCGTGTGCAGTGAAAGGTAAACAGGTAAACAGGCGTGTGCAGTGAAATGTA